>NW_024802943.1:0-40070 GCF_019175285.1 Sceloporus undulatus
TCTATTAAGCAAGAATAATCCTTTCCCAATTTCTCATTTTTCATTAGTCTTAAGTCTTTCCTCCTAATACGGATTTCTTGCATGCATATGATATCTGCTTTGTGTTTTTCTAAGTATAGATAGACTCTTTTCCTTTTTTGAGGGGAATTCAGCCCCTTGACATTTACGGATATAATTTTCATAGTTGTATGTTCACCTTTTTCCCTGTAAACCAATTAGGAATATTGGAAAGGAGATGAGGACAGAGTGGAGAGGAAAGATATGTATTCTCTTAGTATACTGTATCAAGTAAAATTCTATAAACAAAATGCCTGTATCAGTAGTTGTAAATAAAACAAATTTTATTTAATATAATTCGAGAATAGATAGTTCAATTAGGATTACATATATAGTTGTTCAGACAAAACTGGTAAATCTGTATTTTGTAAATTTATGAAGATAAAGCTAACCTCTAGACAGATGACTTATACATTATAAGATTCAGGACTCAAGAATAGCAGTTAAATAGGGGATAGCATTAAGTCATAAAATTTAGTTATAAAATTTAGTTATAAACGATTATAAACAATTCTACAATTAATTTAAGTACCCCCCCTCCTTTGTCACCCTCCTTTTTCTTCATGTCCGATTCTCTTCGCAAATCATTCAGTAGTTTTTCAGCTTTCTCTACTGTATTCACACGCAGTCTCTTTTCATCCCAAAACACATGAATTCCTTCAATTTCATCCCATTTGAATGAGATGCCAAAGTTCTTTAGCTTGTCTGTTACAAAGTAGTAATCCCTCCTTTTTTTAAGGATTTTCCCAGGGATGTCTTTCAATATAGTTACTTCTTTGCCTTCAATCAGTAGTTTTTTCTTATAACTCTGTTGTAGAACGATGTCTCTCGTCTGTTTACGGACAAAATAAATCACTACGTCCCTGGGTAACTTCTTCATTTTAGCAATTCTGGAGTTTAATTTATAGATTCGATCCAGTTCCCAGGGGAATTGGATCTCTGATTCCTCAATGAAATTAGCCAGGATTGGTGAGAGTTCTACATACAGGTTTTCATTGGGTTTTTCCGGAAGGCCCCGTAGTTTTAGACAATTTTCTCTCTGCTTCAGTTGGATCCTTAACATTAGGTCTTGTTCTTCTCTCTGTTCTCTGTTTCTTACTTCTGTCTGTTTCTCCAGGTCCTCAGTCTTCGTTTCAAGGTTTTTCACTCTTTGATGGTTGAGAGATCCACATCTATTTTGTCTAATCTTGTTCTTACTTCTGCAATCTCATTCTTTAATTCGTCTCTGGAGCTCCATATTTCTTTGTTAGTTTCTGCCTGAAGTCTCCTCATTTCCTGTAGGAGGAAGTCACTATTTTCCGACATCTTGTTTTGTGTTTCAGTCAAAGTTGGAGTCGAGACTCTCCTCTGCGACACCGTTGTCGCTTGCACTGGTATTTTTCTTGTTCCTACCGGCATCTTAGTTTTAATAAGAAATGAGTAATCAGTTATCAAGTGTTACAATACACATAAAGTCACTTATTTTAATATTTCCAATACAAAGAAGAATAAAGTATAATCTGGGTCTTATGTGGATTACTTAGTTAATTTTGAAGTTTCTACTATAAATTCTCCTAAGTCACTCTTATATTGTAGGAGAGACAATTGGTTCACGTATAAAATCAACTACTGTATCCCAATTTAAAATTCCCTTACCTTATAACAGTGGTTACCAACTTAGAGTCTCCCAAAATCTAAAACTGATAGTAATGTTCAAACAAAAAAAGTTTATTTCTTTTTGTTCTTCTCTTCCCTTTCTTTCTCTTACCGCTTCTCTTCTTTTGGGTTTGAGGATCTTATACTAATCTAATTAGATCACTGCCCTAACCCTTATTGTACAGTATTACTTGAGTTCAGCAGTAATATTACAATTTATTAATAAAGATTAGATCTCGGATATAGGATGTTACAGACTATTGTTTTCTCCAATATTAGAATACAGTTATATTTATATTGATCCCACTTTCACCCTCTTTTCACCCCTCTTTTTTTTTCCTTTCCTTTCTCTCCTTTCACCCTCTCTCTTTCAGGGAGGAAGCAAGGTAAAATATATCTCAGATCAATTAAAATACACAATTGAAAAAGTCTGCTACTTAGGATCTTAAATCAGTTGATACAATATAACACTTCTAGTTTAAAATGTTTCCTTGTCTTTGTAAGATTGTAACTTCCAGATATTCCCCTCTGTGTTCTCTATATAATCTTCCTCTTTTTTTTCTTTTTTTCCCCTTTCTCTTCCTCTCCCTTCCCCCTTCCTCCCTCCTTCCCCCCTCTCTCCCCCTCTCTTTCTCTTTCCTCTCTCCTTCCCTTCCCTTCTTATTCCTCCCTCTTTCCAAAGCCAGCAAGGTTTAAATAATTCAAATTCTATCTCCAGTTATAGCCCAAGTGAGGAAAAAATAATCCCTTGGCAATACCTGAGATTACACGCCCAACTAATATATTTTCTTCTTTATAGAATTAATTTGAAAATAGATTTAGATTTGTTCCTGTTGAGGGTTCTTTCTTCTTCCTCAGCAATGAAATTCAGCTTCTTTCTGTCTCTTGGCTACTTTCAAGTAAGTTATTTGTTACAAGTAATGCCCACTACACAAAGAAGAGGTAAGAAAAAATTCCAAGCATTTTACAGTTTCCTCCAAGCAAACCTCACTCTTCAGCCACAGATCACGTTGTCCTCTAAATACAGTCCTTTCACAACAAGTCATTGTTATATTCTTGAAGGAATACATTTTCTAGTTCTCCTCTCTGAAACCATTTCTTCACTCATTCACTTATATTCTTTCATTCATTCATCTGTTCATTCAAACAATTGCTTCCCACATTTGAGAAGATATGACTATGATGCAGACAAGAAATGAATTTTAAACAGTATGGATAAAGTACACTCTGTCATATTTCCACAGTCTAGACAGACCATGATTCCTAAGCCCCAAAAGCTTTGATGAAGGGGGAGGTTTTAAGGGGATAACAAACTGGACCCACAAGCAGAAGGCATTCCAAAACCAGGGTGCCACAACAGAGAATGCAGAGACAATATAGTTTCATTTCTTACTAGATGACAGTTCCCATAAACAAATTTTCTAATAAATTATCCTTCATACCCAACTACTAGGGAATTCTGCACCCTCCCATTAAAAAAAATATCAGTGAACTCTCTCTCTCCCCAATCATTATACCTACAAATAATATGAAGAGTTTCAGAATGGGAGCTTTGTTCAACCCTATAAGCTTGGGCAACATCACTACCCATCATCACTTCTCAAACTGGGTAGTCTCCTTCCAGAACTTGGAAATGTCATTTTGGGACAGCAGCAGCAGCAACAACATTATTTAAAACAAAAATATTTCTTATCCTCCACTCCCCAAGGTCTGAGGTGGGGGCATAACATAGATTAAAATATAATATGCAACTAACAATTGAACACATAATTAAAACATATAAACATAGGATTAAAATGACCATTACACATTAAAATTATCCAGATTAAAATATACCAATATAATTAAAGAAGATAAAAATACAATAGGATTTGAAGAAAAGGAAAATGATCTGGACATAATATTATGGTCCTCAGAAGACAAGAAAAGACAAGTTTATAAGATTTTATTGAACAGAGAATTAGAAAGAAATGAAATGAAAGACTGCATGATAAAATGGGCAATAGAACTGGGGCATAACATTGAATTAGAAAAATGGGAATCTGCAACAAGGAAAACCAACAAATTTACTGCCTCGCAAAGCTTAAAAGAAAATTATTATAAAATAGCTAATCATTGGTGTTATACCCCACTCTTATTAGACAAAATATATAAACTAAGCAACAACAGATGCTGGAGATGCAAAAAAAAAAGTTCACTGATACATATGTGGTGGGGCTGCCAAATAATACAGAAATTCTGGTTGAAAATACATATAAAGATAAAAGAAATGCTTAATATAGAATTTTAATTCAATCCAGAATTATATCTACTAAACATAACTGCAGTTTTGGGAAAAGAAAAGGAAAGTAAATATTGGAAAATTATTTTATATATAATAACAGCAGCAAGGATTATACAGTGTGCCTGCGTTTTACGTGGCTTTCAGCATATGCTGAAAGCCGCACCAGAAGAGCCTGTCGTGCACCCCAGATGAACTAATGGAATGCGCACCCATGACGTACAGGTGCCACTGTGCTGCTGCATGTCATGGGTGTGAGCCCCATTAGTTCCTATGGGGCTTCAGCATACGCTGATTTCCCCTTATGCGGAGGGATCCGGAACAGATCCCCGGGTAAGGGGAGGGCAGATTGTAATTTCAAAAAATTGAAAAAAAGGAACAAGCTCTGAATTTACGAAATGAAAGAAATTGATAAACTGACAGCTATCATAAATAAAAATAACATGGACAAATGGGAAAGAGATTGGAAATCTATATTAGAAACAATTGAAAGAGAATAGAAGAATTAAAGGGAAAATAACAATGTAAAATAAAGAGTTTAAGGGGGAAAGAGGAAGGAAAACATTGTATACAAGTTAATAATAAGAGAAAAGGAAGTTCATAAGGTCTAAGTATTATTTTCATATTAATAGCTGAAGAATATAGGTAGAAAATAACTGTTAATTATAACTTTATTTTTGTTATAAAATGATACTTAAAAGAAGAGGTGAAGAAAATTAAAAGGAAGATAATCAACCTTGGAAGAGTGAAGAAAGGAGGTCTTCAATGAAGTTAAGGAGACAACAAGAGGAAAACAGAAGAAAAGTAAAGAATATGTATCTTATATAATATAAAACTGTAATAATAAAATAAAATAAAATAAAATATACCAATTTAAAATTCATAATTTAAAATCAATTGGGTAGGCCTCTGGAAGAGAAAGGTCTTTAATACTATTTTAAATCCAGGCAGCATATTTAGCTGTCAAATATCTTCCAGCCAGTCATTCAACAATATAGGAGTGGCTGGTGAAAAGCTCCTCTAGGTGACAGTTACCAGCCTAGTCCTGGCCTGTTGAAGTAACTGTCCCCTAGAGGACCTGAATTGTAGCCAAGGGTCCGTTTAGGGGAATTTTATTATTATTGTTATTAGCTCAAATATTGCAAGAGGAGGGCCTGCTACGACAGCCCTTGAAGAATCGTCTCCCGTTGTGTATACGGAGTAGACCAGGGGATTCCAATAAATAGAGCTGAGACAGACTTTAATAACTAGATGTCTAATTTATTGAAATAGGGGAAATACATTTGCTGCGCATACACACACACATGCATACAAGGCTCAGGAAAAGCAGGAGTTAGCATGGAATAGGATTTTAGGCATCACTGGGGTGATACGTACCAGAATGTAGACTCCCTCCAGGAATCCAAATGGAATATGATGAGGATGGCATGAGGCTCAGCCATGGAATAACTGGTCAGGAGTCAGGTCAGGATTCAAGGGGACAGAGCTTCCCCCTGAAATCCAGACTGACCCAGTGAACAGGCAAATCTGATGATATTTATAGGCAAAATCTTGCTTCTGGCAAAGGTGCTTGATGGTGAGAACAAAGGTGTTTAATTACTTTCTTTTCACCTGGATGTCCCTGTCTGATTGTCTTAGTGGTCTTAAGCTGCTCGGACAATAGACCCTGGGAGGGGGTAAGAGCCTCAGGCAAGGCAAACATTTGCTCTTCCTGGTCCTATGATAATCCTTTTATGCGACTCCCTAGATATGATGATGTGGGTGCCCCTCAGGGGTGTGTGTACATGTCCTCATGCCTTGCTGGCAATGGTGGACAGGCTGTTAGAGTTCATCTAGGGGTCATTAAGGGCTATCATTTATACCAAAATTTATATGGAGCAGCATGGGTAACAGAATGTACATGTTGGATTGTATGGAAGAAGGCCATCTAGAAAGTAACTTGGACCTGTAGCTGCCAGAATCTCCCAGCCTGTGGACCATTTGAATAGGGGGTTCTGATACTTGTGTTCAAAAGAAAAGTTTTCCAAGTTGTGCCTTTCCCCTTCTGACAAGAATTATGAATGTATCTCTGTTCACTGTAATGCAGAACAGCACACTAGTATCCTGACTGGCACACCTTCCTCCACAGAACCCACCTGACACAATGAAATGTATTTATATACTGAAGAACAAACCAGCCATTTCTGCTTTATTTTCTCTCCCCCACCCCTTAAAACTGTACAGCAGAACTGAATCTGTGCAAGAAGGCTTGATTCCATCTCCATGTATTGGTTTCCATGTGACAGAGCAGCAGGGAAGCAAAAAAAAGTTTGATACTGAGCAGACGGTTGCTCCCCAAGGACATTAGATTACATGAAGGAGCTTGGAATACTTCCATTTGCAAATTCTCACTCCGGCAGTTAATTTGGCAATGACAGCTCCAAGAGGCCCACAAGCAGAAAATAACAGAAATGAACATTGGCTTTGTGTTTGTCAAGGAGAAAGGAAAAATCCACTTTTTGAACTATGCCACCTCAAAATTTTCAAGCATGATCTCCAAAACTATCACCAGACACTCTTATCTGGGGTATTTATATCGCATTTTTATGCTTTCCTCAGCATTATTAGAACAAGGCTTGACAAAATTATGCTTTTGACTACCACTATCTTCCAGCCCACATGATTCTAGGAGTTGTAGTCCAAAAATGTAACATTTCCAAACCCTGTATTAGAACACCAGCTGATATACAAAACAGTCTTATACTGAGTCAGACATTTATTAAATTTGGTTTGATATTGTCTACATGGCTGGCAGCAGTTCTCCAGGATGTCAGAAAGTAATATTTCTGGATTTGCCAAAGTTTGGACCTGGTTCCATTGTGTTTCTTTCCCCAAAAGCACTTCACAGGTGAAACTAGGGAGATTCTCATATCATTTAAGCTCTCTGTTCTCCCAAGAAGGTGCACTTTCTTTGCATCTGAACTGTAATCCTTGCCTGCTGTAGATGCAGAATTACCAGCCTTTTCATCAGCTGTTCTGCATATCAAAGGGAAACATCACCACCTGTTAATAGCTGGTAATCATACTTCTGTTACTATAAGTCTTTTTGTTCTATGATAGTTTTATCAGGAAGTACTTTTTGTGAACCTTTGGAAGCTGCATGGACTCCCCCAAAATAAAACAAAACCCACCAAAATGTCTGGAAGTCCACATCTTGTGTGAGGGTAATACAGTGGGTTCTTCCCATCTACAGGGATTCTGTTTACCCACTCTCCCACTCCCCAAAAAAATGAAAGCTCAAGTTATTTTTTATCCAGTGGATAGTAATGTGTGTGTACCTGTACCTGCATCAGCATTAGATAATATGGAGCATTGTGATCCATGACACTCAAAGCCACAGATGAGAGGGTAGCTAGTACTGAGGGCCCACTGTATTTTTATGTTAAACAATACAGTGAGTCCTAAAGCTAAATTGATGCATCTGGGTGCTTTCAGGAAAACCAGTTCACCTTCTTTTTTATCTGGAAACAGGTTAATCTGTGGATACTGAAAATGCAAAGGGGGGGAGAACTGAAATAAAAATCCTTGGGGGACCACCTGCTCAACCTTCTTCAATTGTGGGTCTTCAGATATGGCTGGATTCCATCTCCCACTATTCCTGACAATTCTACATTGGAATGATAGGAAGTGTAGCTCCCAAACACCTGGAATTAAACTTAGAGAAAGATTGCATAATACAGTAGTTTTTAAAATTTTAAAATTCATAAAACACTGAAAAACTAAATTTATTTTACTTTTACTTTTATTTAATTTATAAGCTTTCTCCTAGTCCAAGATTTTACTTTTTGTTTACTTTTTAAAAATTTATACTGAAACTTCATATTGGATTAAAACATTTCAATATGCAACAGCTCACAGAAATACAGAGCTATTGTGTTCAATTAATTAATTAATGCTTTCTCAAAATATTTTTTTCAATACAGATTTAAATTGGGTCTGAAGAGATTTCACTTCCTTTTTCAGTGACTGTGTTTACATTTATATGGAAATGTATACAGAGGAACACAGTTCATTTAAAGTCAGAATTCTTCAGTTTTCAAGCTCCCCCTCCCATAGCAACTGAAGAAAATAAAAGAAAGAAAACAATGGAGAGTGTTGTCAGCATATTTAGATATGTGGCCACAATACTGAGTTATCAGAAAGCATCCGGAGGGCAGGTCTACACAGTACAATTATGTGGTCTACATAGTAAAATGTAGTAGCTGCATTCACACAGGATTTTCTCAATCCATTATTCCATGGCTAAAGGACTGGGAACTGAGAACCATTTCATGTCTGGAAAATTTACTCCTCTGTGCACCATCAAATGCATGCATAAATTCCTGGTTTAAAAGAAAGCAACAGCAAAGGGCATAGGAGGTATTGCCCCCTGTACATCCTGACATACAGCTAAAAATGGTAGTCACTTTTGATTTCTATTTCTGGTCACTATCCTTGCCAGGGGAGAATGAATGGTGGGGAAGTGGGTTCTAGCTATGTATTCCACTTTGAGGCTTCCAAGAATGCATCTATACTGCTGGTATCATTTCAACTGGCATGTCTCCATCCTACATCATCCTGGGGTTTGTAGTCTGGTGAGGCCACTCTGACAGAACATTGTAAATACTTCACCAAACTACAGATCCCAGGATTCCATTGGACAGAGCCATGGACACAGGGACGTAGCTAGGATTTTAGGAAGGGGGGGTACAGACTAAGTGCCACCATTATAATGGGGCTTGGGTGTGGTGGCTCAGCAGCACACACCATTCATTTTTCTAGTGGAAGGGGGGGTCTGGACCCCAAGAACCCCCCCCTTGGCTACGTCCCTGATGGACAATTAAAGTGGTATCAAATGGCTGTAGTTGCATAGTGTGGATACAGCTCAGCAAGAGTGGATTATCCTGTTTTCAGGGAGATTTTTGTTCCTCAAAAGTAGTAACATGGGAACTTGGGAGAGTCTGGTGACAGTAAGGAGCTGCAAAAATACTCTGGGGATACATGTGGCCACATGTTAGTTTCTCCAGCTCTGGAGTACAATTTGGCATAAAAGCTAACCCACAAAAACATATCCTCCAACATTTCACAGACCAAAACTGGGACTCATGTAGTCAAGCAACACTGGAGTGTGGACAACATGGAAAGCATTATTGATGGGGAAGAACAGAAAAGCTACAAGAAGCTGCAGCCCTTTGCTTTTGCTTAAGGCTACTGGGAAGGACAGGATTCTGTCTTATCCTGTCCTCCTAAATTGAGTGAAAACCACTTTGCACTTTGAACTCAGTTTGCAGGAGTGAAACAAGCCAATGACAAAGAAGGATTATTGGGCGGAGGAGAGAGAAACATGGGTATTTTGAAAGTAGTTGAAAACTGGGATGACAGAGGATTACTCAGAACTGTCCCTGACAAACTGGGATGACTGGAGGGTATGCAAAAGTACGGTGTGGGTGAATCATATAAATCAGGACTATATACTTTGATTTGATCCTTGTTCAGTGGAGTTGACAGACTAGGACCTTCTGAAGAGATGATTTAACAGCTCTTGCTAATACTAGATTTTTTTCCCTGCTAGGCAGTGGGGGAATTTAAAGGGTAAAGCTGAATCCACCCTTTAACCCCTCCCTTCTCCAACAAATGGTAGGTAATAGCAAATGTTTTGTTCTAAGGCCATGCCTGAACACCTAATACCTGGTGGGAGCAGATAGGTGAACAGCATAGCCATAGTCCCCAGAACAAGGGAACACATTTACTGCTACTTCGCATTTATGCAATTTTGAATAAATGGGACTCTTGGGCTATTTTCTTCTGAGAAACAAACAAAATAGAACCCTTCATTTATATTTCTCTCTTTCTCTTGCACAGGGACAAATGTGTGCACTGGTCCTTAGAGAGTCTTCATCCATCACGATTAGTGGATTTTTCCTCCCAGTGCTGAATTAAACACAAAGGAGGCTCAGCAGCCTTGTAAAGAGCTTTACCCTATTGTCTTGAGTAATGTTTGATTAATAATGGCAGTCCCAAATGACACAACACTAGCATGTTGGTTCTAACTAGAGTTGGACTGTTCTTTTCTGTGCTTCTACCAAAATAAAAAAGCTGAAAATGCATGATCTCAGGAAATCCTTTCAAACAATGTAAATAGCCCATGAGTAAAGCCCAGCAGGATTCATTCATACATGTCCAGCCCAAACTGGCTGGTTTGATTCCAGTTGGAGCTCTCTTCATTATGAAGCCCCTGGAGAATGTTAATCTGTACAGTATAAACATTTATAAACATCTCCTAAATCATTACACTTCAGCTGGCCCATAAACACTCCCAAATGCTTTCCTTAGGCACTGCATGACTTTGGAAATGAAGTATACATGGATTTGGCAGCACTGAAAAGGTGGGGAAAGTGCAGGGGTTAAAAAAAGATTGCTATCAAACTCACATGAGTTAGCAGGGGCGAAGGAGAGTTCTTTAGGAAAGAGATGCAAAGTTACACAGCAAAATGTATAAGCTAAAAGTCTGGATGCTTACCAGATTGAAACCCTTTTTTTCAAATTCAGTGTGCAGATTTAGAATTTTACAGGAAGAAAATTCTAGTAGTAGTAGTAGTAGTAATAATAATAATAATAATAGGATTTATTTATATGCCGCCCAATCACTGGGAATCTGGGCGGCTTACAACAGAAGGGATAATAGATGGTTCCCTGCCCTCAGGCTTATAATCTAAAAAGACACGACACAAAAGGAGAAGGGAATGGTGAGGGGGGGGATCAGGTCCAGCATTCTTCTCTCCCTCTGAGGCCTGGACCAAGGCAGATGGACTGTGACAGTTTTTTAGTGGCAGTATCCAACTTGAAAGAGTCTTGATGAAGATGCTCAGATTTTCCTATTCACCAGCAGAAATGACTGACTCCTGAGTGCAGGTATTTGAAAACAAATCCTATTGAAGTCGATGTGTGGCATGTATCTTTACTCGCTTTCAGCTAGCGTATTTGTAGGAAAAGCATGCCTTGTTATATTATTACTATTGCACTTCTGCTCTAATGAGCTTTTTTTTGGATCAACAAATGCCATGCATTTAAGTATGGAGGAAGAGAGTGAACACATACTATGGAGGTGATACTGTGCTCTTGGTAGATCCTGCTCTATTATAATGTAATATTTAAGGTGTTGGATGAGAAGTGTGGAGATTTCAACTTGATTCTCCACTTCTCTATGAAACTCTGTGAATAATCTTGGCTCAAGTGCTAACTGGATGAGCAGTCTAACATACCTACTAGGGTAGTTGGGGGATAAAATGAGAACAACCATATATGCTACCTTGTGCTTCTTGGAAGAAAAGCAGGGTATAAAATACATACATATATACATTTCCATGTCCTGTTGCATAGTTCTGTAACTTCTGCTGGTGCATATACATGATTTCATTTGGTTACATAGTCATGTTCCAGTGACACAAGCTCAGCGCAGTGACATATAGACACTGTGTAGCACTTGCATCATGTGTGGGCGGTGCCGCACAGTCTTGTTGGTGCCCATAGGTCCTAGGGTTTGGGGGCGTGCGGCTTCTATCAGTGTCACCATGTCGCTTTTGCCATAATGGACTTCTGGTTGGGAGCGGCAGCCCAAAGGACGTGTTTTTCAGACGTTCCTGAAAACAGTCCTCCACAACAGCGTTTTCCTCTCCGTAATATTCCACCATGGATTGGAAAAACCTCAGACATGGCATTGTCTGAGTGAAGAGGCTCTACTAGTCCAGGACAAGAGGGTAGGAGCATTCACCGCTCTTGTGGGAAGCTAAATAAGGTGGTGGCATCCTGCCTAGATCGGTGGTGATTTAGCTATGATAACATTGGGGCATCTTGGATCCAGAATTAAAGCCAGAAGAAATAAGTCAGCTTATTTGCCCAAGCAATAAGCTCGTAAATCAATGTAAGAATATTGCCGAAATTAGAGCTGGAGTATCCCCATTGTCTCCTGGGGAGAGGTTTCAGCACTTGTGTCCCAATGATGAGATCTATATACTGTAAAAGGATGTGGGAGAGGGCTTTCTCATTTGTAACAAAAATCTTCCATCATTCAGCCTAACGGTTCTAAAATCAGAGGTTAATTTTTTTTTAAAGGAATTCATCAGGTAACATGTTGTGAAGGCCATAGAAGGCCCACCACTACAGTAAGAATCAAAAATGGGATAGAGAAAGGATGGGGCAAGGGTAGAGCTGGGTTGCAGCAGTGAGATGTCAAACTAGGGATGGAAAGAATATTTTAAAATATTCAGAAAATGGTTGAAAAACATGTTTTTTCAAGTGCTGAGAAACTCTGAGGAGAAGAATCCTGAGCAGATGAGAATCTTTGCAGTTCGAGACTTATTCTGAGCAAAATTTGCACATGTTTGTGTTGCACAGAAATCACCATTTTCTGCACAAGAATCAGGTTTTATATATAAAAATACTATTTCACCACAGAAATATTTATTTGCTGCACAGAAAAATTCTGTATTGTGTGCATTTTCCGTGCAGAAAAGAACAATTTCTGCATGGCAAATATTTCAATGCAGACATATTAACTTTTGCACAGAAAATGCTGTTTTCTGTCCAGAATATGCTATTTTCTGTGTGAATCAATCATGTGCCAGTTGAACTCAATACAGCCTTCTCTGCACAGGAATTAATATATCTGCATTGACATTTTTTTTTTTTTTTTGCAAACAGAAAAGATTGTTTCCTGTGCAGAACAGCCATGTAGGATTTTTTCACAGGATAAGTCCTGAATTGTGAATTTTATTTTTTTGTTTGTTGTATGTCTTCAAGTTGTTTCTGACTAAGATGAATCTATCATGTGGTTTTCATGGCAAGATTTGCCCAGAGGAGGTTTGCCATGGCCTTCCCCTGAGGCTGAGAGTGTGTGACTTGCCCAAAGTCATCCAGTGGCTTTCCATTGCCAAGCTGAGAATCAAAATCTGGTCTCCAGAATCACAGTGAAACACTTAAACTAACGTGGCTCATAAATTGTGAATGGCTTTCAAAAAACACATGATTTTCAAAGACTTTCTCTCAGTGTGACCTTCAAGAAGAAACTTTGTGAACAATTGCATGCCCATGACAAGCCTAGTTGTGGTATTGCCAGTAAACTGTAGTTAGTATTGTTTCCATGTTGAAGCAGTTACTTATACTTTTGATCTAGATTATCCCTTGGTTAAATAAAGCTAATTTTCAGTAGAAATACACTGGTCTGACATCTCTGTGAAATAACCTGACAGGCATGGTTTTAAGTATTTGATAAAGAATAATATCACTGATCCCTCAAATAGGAATTCTGCCCTCTCATTATTTTTGTCTTCAGTCTCCAAATTTCTATCATTGCAATAACTTAAAAATCCAACCTACCATTTTAAAGCAGAGCTTGGGCATCCAAAGAGGAGAAGTAGGCAAAATTACAAAGGAAATGTGAACATGGCAAATACAGGAGTGCTAGGTGTGAAAGATGTCCAGAGTCTTATCTTGCAGTGTTAGAAATCTAATGACTAAAGGAAAGTTTCTGGGTAGGGAGTGGGAGCAGAATTCTTTTTTGAGTGGCAATGGACTCATTTTGCCCCCTCCCCAGTAACTAAACACCTGCTGACAGCCTGCTAAGCACATTGTTTTCTGTTAAGTCAGTAAAACAATTAAAACAACAAGAATAATGAAGAACATGATTGACACAGAATCATGTATAAAGCAATAACAGGAGATTTTTTATTTTATTTTATTTTGCTTTTACAAAGCAAATAAAATGTAACAGGAGAACCAGACCTAAAACATCTATAATACTTTAAAAGCCCCAGGAACTTTTGAAAAAATTGTTCTAGCAGCAGGAAGTTATTAGACTAAATGTCAGGTAAACTCTTTCTTGGGCAGGCATTTCAAATGGATGACACCAATACTGAGGAAATCTTCTCCTTGGTACAAACATTAAACCTTGGATTGGGCAGGAGTTTGAAGCTCTCTGCCTTTAAAAAAAAAGTTTGGGATTTGGATTTAGTGTCTGAATCTGTTCAGCTGGGGCTATATCATAATGTCTTTGATGTATGTAATTTTAGCAATGTGCTGCTTGGATACATTTTTCTGAAAATGTAAATACTTATATCTCTTTGCATTGGCAATCCTATCTCAAAAAGCTTTGTAGGTGTAATAAACTAGTCAACCACATCTATGCAAAAACTTTTCTTTTAATAAACTGACTGGATGAAAAGATTATCTGGCAATAACATAATCCCATGTAGAAATATAAGTGCTTTTCAGTATGGTGGGCAATGTACACGGTTTGTAGTTAGTCACTGTTCTTGGCAATTTTATTATGTTTCAGTCCCAAACAATGAGGTTTCATGACCTAGATAGACGTAGTGGTCACACTTTCACTGGGAAACTGGCTTGCGGAGCAGAAAAGAATCACTGGTAATTTATTCTGGGTCAAGGCAATCATTTAAGAGTGACTAATTGAGCTGTAAATTCAGTGATTTTTGCAGTTTTAAAACATTAGTTCCTATTCCAACTAGTTTATTTTCCAGACATAAACTGTATCACACAGTTCCAATAAATGGATTTAGAAAGAAATATTAAAAACTTTAAATTATTATTATTATTATTATTATTATTATTAAACTTTATTTCTAAAGCGCTGTAATTATAGAGTGTGGTACAAAGTCAGTAAAATTAAGGAAGGCGTACACTCTAAAAGTAATAACAATTAGATAGAGGAATAGATAAAATTACAATATAGGAGAGAAAAAACAAATTAAAAAACATCAGATATAAAGGCAAATCACATCAAACATTATCAGACAGCCAGATGACAATCACAAATCTGGTAAAGAAAGAGTCATATGTATATAAAGTACCTCCTGAGTCATGTCTGCTGTATCTCCACAAGAAAACTTGGAAATTCAATTTGTTTGGACTACATTTTCCTCACTCTCCATACAGTAGTTTTATTGGGGATGCTAGAAGATACAGTGCAAACATGTTTTTTGCACCCCATTCCAGCAATATTGTTACCAGCTACATTTTAAACTGTAGTTTTGTGGTGTATCTGCAGCAAGATACATTAGCATACTGGTTAGAAGGGAGAACAGGAGTTAAACAACTCTGTATATACAACCTGTTGAGTCATCATATTAAGTGGGCTTGGTCTTCAAAAAGCTGAACCATGGTGGATCTGGTAAGGAGCAGCCTTTTGGGACAGTGCAAAAACTGTCTCTGTTCAAAAGTGGTGTAGAGCCAGCATAGTATAGTGGTTTGAATGATAGACTACAACTCTGGAGATCACGGTTCAATTTCCCAATTGACCATGGAAAAGTACTGGGTGAGTAACACACTCTCAGCCCCAGCAAACCCCATTATAAGTTTGCCTTAGGGTCGACAAACATCAAAAATGACTTGAAGGCACACAAGTAAATTCCAAAGTCTAAGTACTCTGGCTCTACTGAATTGTGAGTTTCCCTTTTTTGGTAGCCTGTTTTTTTTGTTTTGTTTTGTTTTTTTGGGGGGGGTATTTTTTACTTGAACAACATCATTCAGACTGGAATGTGTCACTGAACAGGTTCTACTTTGATGTTTTCTCTCTATCAGGAAAATATCTATGCCTAACTTCAAAATGAATCAGTCCTGTGGTGCAACTTTCTTGCTTGAGCTACTAGAATCTCTTTCCTAAAGCAATAACGTTGAGTCCAATGGCATCTTAAACAATAACAAATAGTCTAGTAATACTTTAAAGACTACCATGTTTTATTTGGCATACAAGTATGCCAAATGTGTCTGATGAAGTGGGATGCAGTCCACAAGAGCTTAGGCCAAATAAAACCTGTTAGTCCTTATGGTGCTTCTAGTCTTTTTGTTTTTGTTTTTCCTGCAGCAGACTAACACGGCTGTTCTACAAAAATGTTTTCCCAAAGGATTACTTTGCCCTTTAGTGTACTGTGGTACCTAACGCCTTGTTCCTGGCATGTTACAGCAAATCATTGTGAGTTGTTGGTGAAGAGGGCACTTGGCTGGTAAAGAGGGCACTGTTGGATGCTGGCTGGAAACAGGATAGTTCATCAATGGGGCTTTTCGTATATTTTAACTGGACAAAATAATTAGCACGAAAAACTCAATTTGCTTGAGGGAAACAGAAAATGCTTCTGATATGAAAACACTCATTATTGAAATGTGGGAACAGATGTGATACCATTTCCCTGCTCACATTACACAGTGATACCTATGTAGTTAATTCCAATTGAGTTAAATCCTGGGATTTGTAGTTTCATAAGATATTTAGAAGTCCCTGTTAGTGCCTTGCATCTCTGGATTCTGTAGGATTCAGCCTTAACAGTTATGAAGCTGTTCAAAGTGTACAGTGTGAAAAGGTGTTCACCAAGTTTTTGATCATTATTGTGTTTTGGATGTATTTAACAAATATACTGAATTTATATATAAATATATAAACGTGTGTATCTTTATTCAGCTAAATAATTGATTACAATTTAAATGCTCAAGTATTAGCACTACCTTATATGAGTCAAAGAGCAAAGGTACAAACACCTGTCTGTTTGAAAGGAGAAACCCCCAAAACACCCAAAAGGGAAGAAGAGACATCCATGTCTTCCAAACTACATTGTTATTCAGAATAATCTGCAGAAAGCTGTAATGGGACAAGTGATTTTTTTTACATGGGATAATTAATTAGAACTCATAAAACCCAATTAAACAGCACTTTTGAGACCATCAAGTGGTGCATGTTTGAGACTGTGACTATGACAGCTTAAGTACCTTTTTATGGCTGGGCAATCTCTCTAGGATTATTTCACTGCTCTAACTAAAATGTGAAATGGCATCCGTTTGGCCCCTGCTAATAAATTCTTCAGTAACTGAGGATATTAATAATCTTTATAGAGGGTAGCATTGTAGAGCGAGAGGGCAAAAAGGAGTAAAGTAAAGCCAGCTTTCTGAAGCGTTAGAAAAATGTAATCCCATTTCAAAGTGGTAATTTAAGACTGATGCTGCCAGTTGACTTTGGTGAGTCTGAAGAGATGGTCAAGTCAGGTGGCAACACACACACACACACACACACACACACACACACAGAGCAACTGTGTAGGGCACAGACAAATGTTTGTCACTTAGAAGCTGGTTCAAGGGTAAAATATGATATCATGAAAAGCAATGCTCGGGATGAGAAGGTATTTGAGCCCAGCTACTGTTATACAGCAGGCAACATAAGAGGAGGGTGAAACCTGTTTTTAAATTTAAAATGTAGAGAGTGATTTCTAGCACTATCGGGCATGTTTGTATTCAACATACATCTCTCATTTCCCTGACTGAGAGGGTATAGTGGTGTTTGTCCATGCATTTGCTCACAAGCAGCAGTACAAAAGAATGATATATAATCTAGTGTGAGGTAAACACTCACTTTTCTTTTGTTTATTGACACAGACCCCACTTCTGTTGAACTTGGCAGTCAAGAGACCTACGCTATATGCCAAGCACTAATTCCTTGACTGCTCTGACAGGGATTGGCACACACACCTGAAAGTCATTAGTACTTGGACCTGTTTTGTTCTCACATTTTGAGGCAGTGACCCGCAGCCATGTAAGACTTCAGCAAACACTTTATCATCCTCTCCTCTACGCCCCTGTCATCAGCTTGAATCTCAGTGGCCCCATCAGTGTCTGACCATTACAGATAATAAATAAAGGGTGAAGAAGAATCACCTGTCTTAGGAAGTGACTGCCTCACATGCGGTTTGGGATTACCATCAACGCTGGACATGACAGGTAGCCAGGTATTTTATAGCATCTAATTAATATGGTTTCCATGATATTATGAAAAGAAAAAGAAAAGAAAAGCATACACTTAAAATCACCTATATAGACATTTTTATCTTTGCAATATAATCTGAATAAATTAAAATAGATCCATCACACCTTAAATACACTTTAAATACCCTGTTGTACTTGTATTTTTTTTTAAAAAAAGGCTATATTTAAGAGGCCCTAAAGGTAGCTATTTTTAAAATCTATTCAAGGCTTTTGTGTATGCATGTAACTTGAAGTTACCTACAGTCTCATGATGACACCATGAATTTCATTTCATTTCTTTCTTTCCTATCCCAAAAAGTAAGACATAATTATGGAGATATCTGTGTGATTTAATTGGGTGTTCCTATATTATAAAGGAGGCTTCACAATCAGGTTATGAATCGACTTGAAGGTAGTAGATTCGATCCAACATTGGGCTTGTGTATTATAAATCAGTATGTGGTATTATACATTGAGTGTGCTACATATATCCTATGTTGATTGGCACCATCCAATGCACAACCAGTTTGTCTGCACAACCAAATGCACATCTGGTTCATTTTTGGCACAATTCAAAATTCTAGTTGTAAATGAAATATGTTATATAGATTATCTGAAAGATCATCTCCTTATATGAAACTGCTTGAGTCTTAAGATATCAAAGGAGAGCTTTTTCACAATTTCGCCACCACCACAGGTCTGTTTAATGGGAGCACAGGATATAGCCTTGTTGGTTGGTGGTCCCAGGCTATGGAACTTCCTTCCATCACAGGCTAGACTGCCCCTTGTCTTCTCTGCTCACCTTTCATTGGCAGGAAAAAAGTTTTTATTTAAATAGCAATTTGACTATTAACTGGTTGTACATAAGGGTCTTTTTATGGAAAAGTATGTTGTATTTTTAACTTTATTGTAATGTTCTTAAATTATTTTATACTTTTTAAATGAATGGGGTTTTGATTGTTTAATTGTGCTTTCACTTTTTAATCATCAGGGCTTTAGCTCTATCTTGTTTTAACCTTGCTGCCTTCAGTCTTGTCTTGGGATAAAAATAAAATAATAAATGAGTAAACCAATAAACCAAATGTTTATGCACATATGCATGAGCATTCATGTGTAAAAACACACACATATAATTCTGCTTCCAGGGACTGAATGCACATGGTCTACATTAGACAACAATGTCCAGTTGTTTCCATAGAAAAAGGTTTCCTCCACAAAAGGTATACCAGATGACTGTGGCATGGAGGTGACTCTGAATGCTATGCTTGTGGAATGTAAATTCTGGAAAGTTTTACCAGACTGATGCTTTGAGTATGGTCCCAAATTTGTGACATTATGCAGAGAGGCTATATATATTCCATTTCTTCCTCTTTGCTCCATATGGGACATCAGAAGCCTGAAATCAGATGGGTAAGTGGTATGGCTCTTTCTGCAGAGACAGGGAATATCTTTATGCTATTATTATAGCAATTTGATACCATTTTAACTTATATGACTCTTTCCCATGGAGTTCAGGGATTTGTACTTCAGCATGGTACTTAGAATTTTTTTTAATAGAGAGCTGAAGTACTATAGATCAAGGGAGCAGAATAGAAATTTCTAGCAGTAACTCACCAAAGGAAAAATCCTAGGATTCTGTATGATGAACCTTGAGGGTTAAAGTGCTATCAGGCTATATTAATTGTGCAGTTTAGACCAGATTTCCTTCTGCAAGGTAGAAACTTATCTCTTGCCTTGCAAAAGAGTTCCAGAGATTCTATGAGCGATAAGTTTTTGTGTTTTCCTTTCTCAGAGCTTTTTTATTCCCTTTTCTTTTTATCACATGAAGATGACATTCCTAAAAATTATTGTTCTAAAGAAAAGGAATATCTGTTCAAGAACTGTATTAGTATGATATGTAATTATTCATTCCTAAACATGAACCACACAAGCTAAGAAAGCATGCTTTTTGTAAAAATGTTTCAGCTTCCTGTCCACAGGACCATTTTAATGAAAGAAAGCAGCTGTCCATAATCATCAACATGCACAATTTTCAGAAGAAGGTCAAAAATCAGTATTCCATTATTAGATCTTTTAAAAGTGAGTTGCCAGGACCTCACAGTTTTAAAACTACCAAGGAACCGATACTCAGATTTCCAGAAAAGGGGATATACCATTAGTCTGGTGACCTAGGAAAATCCAGTACATTATACTTTACAGCCATGCTTCTGAATACATAAACACAACCATGATAGATCCTATTTGAGCTTTTTAACTGCACCTCTGAGTCCAGTACATTTGACTCCATGGTAACTGAGACATTTGGTATTTTAACTAAAAAGATACAAACTGTGGCTTATAAAAATCTTTAAATGTTCCCAAGAAATTTCTGAAATATTTTCCTCCCCAAATTTATGAAACACATGCAGAATCTATGACTTGTGTTGTATAAAGGGCTCTTGTAGCACCTTTGAGATTAACTGGCAGAAAGAAAACTTGGTAGTGTGCCCATTAGCACTCTAGCTGGGCAAACAGGGCAGTATCTGCTCCAGAGGATAAATAAACATAAATCAGACACTAAGAAAGGGAATATACAAAAACCAGTTACAGAACACTTTGATCATCCTGGGCATTCCATCTCAGACCACAGAACAGCAGTTCTTGAACAAAAAACTACAAAGGAGGATTGAAAAGAGAAACAGCAGAATGAGAATATATCCACAAATTCCAATTCAATGACAATGGGTTGGAAAGACAATGGTTTCTTGGCACACTACATACCCCAACCCCATGGGGACCATTGGCTTTTGTGGTGTTCATGTGACATCATATCTTCTTTCTGGTCCCCAGTCGCACCAACACTACATTCCTATAACTCCTTTCACCATTCATTTGATTACAGATGGGAGTTTCTCAAAAGGGAGATACAGAAGGCACAATTTCAAACAGTTCCAGTGAGAAAGAAAAATGAGAGATGTCTCAAGAAACCAGGATGGATGATGAAGGAACTTTCAACTGAGCTAAGTGTTAAACGGAACATGTATAACAAATGGAAAAAGGGGGAAATTACAAAAAAGGAATTCAAAGAAATAGCAGGCATGTGTAAGAGTAAAGTCAGAAAAGCTAAAGCGCAGAATGAACTCAGGCTTGCTAGAGAGGTTAAAAACAATAAAAAGGGCTTTTATGGATATGTCTGCAGCAAAAGGAAGAAGAAGGAAATGGTAGGGCCACTACGTGGAGAAGATGGCAAAATGCTAACAGGGGACAGAGAAAAGGCAGAATTACTCAACACCTTCTTTGCCTCAGTCTCCTCAGAAAAGGAAAACGGTGCTCAACCTGAGGATAATGGAGCAGGGGACAGAATAGGGGAATTTCAGTACAGAATAAGTAAAGAGATAGTAGAGGAATACCTTGTTAATCTAAATGAATTTAAGTCTCCAGGACCAGATGAACTACATCCAAGGGTATTAAAAGAACTGGCAAATGTTATATCGGAGCCATTGGCAATAATCTTTGAAAACTCCTGGAGAACAGGAGAAATCCCAGCAGACTGGAGGAGGGCAAACATTGTTCCCATCTTCAAAAAGGGGAAAAAAGAGGATCCAAACAATTATTGTCCAATTAGTCTGACATCAATACAAGGAAAGATTCTAGAGCAGATCATTAAACATAGAGTCTGTGAACTTGATGGCAATTCTATAATCACAAAAAGTCAACATGGGTTTCAGAGAAAGAAGTCATGTCAGACAAATCTGATCTCTTTCTTTGATAAAATTACCAGCTTGGTAGATGAAGGGAATGCTGTGGATATAGGATATCTTGATTTCAGTAAGGCCTTTGACAAGGTTTCCCATGACATTCATGCAAACAAGCTTGTAAAATGTGGGTTAGACAAGATAACTGTTACATGGATTTGTAACTGGTTGACTGGCCGAACCCAAAGGGTGCTCAACAATGGCTCCTTTTCAAACTGGAGAGAAGTGACCAGTAGGGTCCCACAGAGCTCTGTCCTGGGGTCAGTGTTATTCAACATCTTTATCAGTGAATTGGATGACAGAATTGGGGATATACACAGCAAATTTGCAGATGACAACAAATTAGGAGGAGTAGCTAATACTCCAGAGGACAGGATCAAAATTCAAAATGACCTGAATAGACTAGAAAGCTGGGCCAAAGCTAACAAAATTTCTCAACATGGAGAATGTAAGGTACTGCACTTAGGGCAGAAAAATGAAATGCACAGATATAGATGGGGGACACCTGGCTGAACAAGATGACATGTGAAAGGGATCTAGGAGTCCAAGTAGACAACAAGTTGAACATGGGTCAACAGTACGATGTGGCAGCTAAAAAGGCCAATGCAATTTTATGTTGCTTCAATAAAAAGTATAGTGTCTAGATCAAGAGATGTAATAGTGAAAATATATTCTGCTTTGGTCAGGCCCCACCTGGAATACTGTGTCCAGTTCTGGGCACCACAATTCATAAAGAATGTGGAGAAACTGGAGCGTGTCCAAAGGAGGGCAATTGAAATGGTGAAGGGTCTGGAAACCATGTCATATGAGGAACGACTTAGGGAGGTGGGGTTGTTTAGCCTGGAGAAGAGAAGGTTAAGAGGTAATATGATAGCCCTGTTTAAATATTTGGAGGGATGTCATATTGAGGAGGGAACAAGCTTGTTTTCTGCTGCCTTAGAGAACAGGACCTGGAACAATGGATGCAAGCTACAGGAAAAGAGATTCCACCTCAACATTAGAAGGAACTTCCTGACAGTAAGGACTGTTTGACAGTGGAACACACTCCCTCAGAATGTAGTGGAGTCTCCTTCCTTGGAGGTCTTTGAGGAGAGGCTGGATGGCTATCTGTCGGGGATGCTTTGATTTGGATTTCCTGCATGGCAGGCTGTTGGACTAGATGGCCCTTGTGGTCTCTTCCAACTCTACGATTCTATGATTCTATGATCTGCTCACCCTGGCCTTAGCCAACATTGTTCCTTCTGACTCTGTTCCCCCAACAAACTGTTGTTAAAATTGAACTTCTTGTTTCATTACCATACTCACAGGTTTTTCATTTCTATTGCTATTTGCACACACAGCTTTCTTATAATGGCACTTCACTCCATGCATATAAGGAAGTCGACTGTAAAAGTTTTTGCTACCAATTTATTTCTCTCAGTCTCAAAGGTGTTATAAGATCCCTTTTCATACTTATCTAAACTAACATGGCTATGTATTTGAATTCTGTGGTAGAAATTGTTATCATGAGGACCTGCTTAAAATTTGTTTTTCGCTAAATAATTATGTCAGGCTAAAGAAGATGGGCCAGAAACAGCGGCCTTTGGCTGCTCCAGACCCAATCAGGCTGAGACTGCAGCAATCGCACAGCCCCCATCTGAAATGGACCATTGCCACAGTCTGAAGACAGCAGCTGGCAGGGACAGGTTAAATCCACTCTTAAAGAGCCGTAGTGGCATACTGGTTAAATACAGGTACTGCAGCCACAGCATTGTGAGTTTGATCCTGGGGGGCTCCAAGATCAACTCAGCCTTCCATCCTTCTGTACATTGGTAAAATGAATACCCAGCTTGTTGGGGGCAGTTGGCTTACATGTTGTAAACTGCTAGAAAATGAACAGTTCAGTATGAACTGTATGAAGTGGTATAGAAATGTTATACCATTGCTGTTGCTAAAAGTGCTGGCTCTTGCCAGCTTGGTGAAGCCTCAGCATGGCTTCCAGCCACTTTGAGGGTGTGCATCATCTAAACATCACACCCCCAAAGCAACCAGAAGCCACTGTATTTGGCCTTTCTGTTTCAGACTTGAGTTGTATATATCTTAAGAAACTATGGGCGGGAGGACTGGTCTTCCAAATGAGAATTCTGACCTTCATGAAATTCTCCTTCCATCTTTAAATTTTTAGCACTCCAAAAAGTGAAACATTGAAACCCATATGAAACCCCCAAAGTGACTAGAGGCCGCTGTATTTGGCCCATCTGTTTCAGACCTTAGTTGTGTCTATCTTAAGATGTAAAAGAGACTGAGAACCTTTATATCATGGGTGTAGCTATGGCCAGGGGGACTGCTCTTCCATATGAGAATTCTAACCTTCATGAAATTCTCCTTCACTCCCCAAATTTCTAGCTCTCCAAAAAGTGAAACACTGAAAACCATGCATATCTAGACATCTGATATTTGCTATGCTTATATTCCATTAGTAACCCTGCCTCCCCTTTTCTTTGGATGTCTAAACTGTATTTCTAAATGAAGTTTTAAGATATTGTTTTAAGTTGTTGTATTGAAGTTTTAAGCTATTGCAATGCTAAATATTTGGTGAGTGCAGGAAAATTTCACTTTGGATTAGAATTCTTATGGCAAGGGTAATGCCTTCTTTTTGCCTTCGCATAGCAACACCTCTTTTTATGACCTCAGTTCCATTTCCGCCACACATACATATGCAGATTTAAGATCGTTCTAGAAACTTTTGCATGCATCAGAAGAGAGTGCCCTGAGCTTCCCCTGAAAGAGAGTTCCACAGTCAAGGTGCCATTTCTGAGAAAATCTTGTTTTGAGTAATCACAAAACTGGCATCCTAAAGAAGGTAGGAAATACAAGTCCTTTGCTGTGGATATCAAATTCCAGGTAGGCTTGCATGGAAGAAGGTGGCTCTTCAGATATCCTTACTCCAATATCCTTACTCTTTATATGTCAAAACCAACACCTTGAACTGACTTGAAATGAGCTTGGAAGCACATTAGAAGCCAAGTCAGTTTGCACTGAAGTTGGTGTAATACTGGCATATGTGAGCTTTAAAGCATACACCAGAAAAATTCTTGTTGTTACATTTTGCATAGCTGTAGTTTCCAAACTTTCTCCTCAGTTATCCATACTGAGCAATTTTATCAACTAAACATAATAATTGAGTAAGATTGTTCACAGCATTGTTCCAGGACATCATGGGAAATAAAAAATTATGACTTCCCAGCTGCCTTCCACTGTTGCCAAGTAAGCCATTGACCAGTGGAGAATAGGAGGCACTGTCTTGGGAGGGACCACTTTTTTCTGAAGGTCTCATCAACCCTTCAGTGTAACATCTATATTTGACCTTAGATAAATGAGGCTGTTAATTTTCATTACAGAGACAAAAAGAGACTGGAAGAAGAAACAAAATAAAGGCAGCTGCCTACATGGGATAAAAAGAAAAAGAGAGAAAAGGGATTGTCATGCATCTGCCAAACCATGACACATAGCTCATAAACTAGTTCAGCTTGGTGGACTATAATAAGCTGTGGAGGACTGTTGCAGACAGAACAAAATGAAAGGAAGAATAGGGAGAGCAAAGTGGCCCAGAATGAAATTTGAGCAACCCAGTGGTATACCAAAGATCCTTATAAATGCAGTGGCTGAACTAAGCAAATTCTGTACTGCCTACAGTGCAAATGAAAAAAAAAATTAGCCCAAGGAGAAGAGGCCCAAGAAGCACTGCACACAGCATTCACCACAAGGATAGATCTGAATGCTTTTTCAGGTCTTGCACTGTCAGCAAAGGATATAGCATCATAATAATGTCAGCTTCTGGACAGAAGAAAGAGCTGGTTGAATTTTACAAGAGGGAAGATGAATACTTGCAAAGGAATGGTTATATGACATAATGTAGGTTAACTGGTCTCATAGTTTTGAGAAGTCAAGACTAGCATTTGAATTGCTTTCATAATCTGCCCATAATGGCAAAAATATTCTGGTCACTCTAGGGAAAATCATGGTGTCCAGTCCACACATGCCATGAGATACTTGCATATTTCCAGCATGACAGATTTTAGAGGATATTGGAGTAGGTAATCTCTCTCTCTCTCTCTCTCTCTCTCTCTCTCTCTCACACACACACACACACACACACACACAACATGCAACATGTTATGATGTTATACTCGGGCAGTGTAACATCCCAACAACTCTCCAATGCTATGTTATTTTCTTTTCAATTACTATGAAGAAGCATATTATTACAGAACTGAGTTGAGTCAGAGACCTTGTATGGTGTTCCTTGGCTTTTTGTAAAACCATATTTAGTTCTTAGCTTCTAGCCCTAGGACTGTGTAGTAGGTTCATTTATACTTATGAAAAACTGAAAAAAAGAAAGGATAACTAGAGCTATGAAGTCAGGTTTTACAAGTAGCAATATTACTGCTTAAGCATTACTATTTCATACTTTATGAGAAGTGAGGAGCTTTAAAAAAATAATGAAATTACTGATATAATCATTTCAATGTTGGCATAAAAAGTGGCTCTTGTTATGATGGGGTCCATACTGGGAGAAAGGTGGGGTATAAATTATATTAATTAATTGATTAATCCTAAAGTATTATTTGGAGATTTTGGACTATTTTTGTTTTTGTTTTTTCAAATTCATTATAATAATAATAATAAAAAAGAGTAAGTCATTAGCAATGGTCACTTGTTAGTTACTTTTTTTTAATAATACACAATGAATAGTGTTAGCAAGATACTTTTTAAAAGTAGTGTTCCAAACCCTGAGGATTGTTTCAAATACCAGAATAATTATTTTTTTCATTTGCAGTGATGTTATTCACTGTGTTCCAAGGAGCTTGGGTTGAAGTATTGAGTTCATGGAAAGAATGATGTGGAGGAAAGTGAAACCCACCCATATCACAATTAATCAAATTTCAACCAGGATTTTAAAAAGTGCACAACACAGTAGTGCACTGAAAGTGCAACTGGATACAGCAGCAGGAACTACCTTACAAGGCATTACAAAGTCTGAAATCCAGAACACAATAGAACAACATTTATCAGAACTATTGGACCACCTGCATGAGACCTTAAAGAATCCACAAGACAAGATTCTCCATTTATTATTCTATCACTCTACTTTGTATATTGAATACCAACAGACATATTTCATTTACAGTTAATACAGCAGCAACAACTATGCATTCACCCATCCATTAATATGGATGCAGTGTAAAGGAGGAAAAACAGCAACAACTATGCATTCACCCATCCATTAATATGGATGCAGTGTAAAGGAGGAAAAATATTTCTCATATTTCCACCAATGATCTTACTTCCCACATTGCATTCAAAGTGGAAAATTATTCTCTCAGGCAATGCAATTAACAGGTTGTAAGTAAGGATCTGAATATTGTATTGCAAATACAATAACTAGCAAGAAGAGAGGGACAAAGAGTCTACAGAGCCAACTAAATGTGAAGCTTGTCATCAGACAAGAGTCTATCCAGACAAGAAAAAAAGTCTCTGAAAGTCCCAGTTTCTGCTCCTGTACAAACTAATTTTAGTTTGAATAACTGCATAATATTTCCTCCTCCCTGAATTATTCTCAGTGAATTCCCAGCTTTACCAAAGACTTTTCATTCCCACTCCACAGATCAGTTTAAATTAACCCAGTATTTCTCAAAATGAAATGTATCACTCCATAGCTGTCCATTTCCATTATACCAGAACTAGTTAAGATGACTGGTGCCAAGAATCACAACAATTGTTTCCAGGAGCCAGATTCAGCAGTGATCAAGTAAGGGTGGAAGGAATACTAGCAATGAAAGGAAATTAGTCTAATGTTTACATAGTGTATTGATGCTAAAGCACTTTAATGCTTTGACTATGATTCCTGAATAATAACTTTTGGGAGGTGAAGGATGAAGAACCCTTGGGGTAGGGGAGAAAAAACTCAGGATATTTGAAGAAAGAGATGGGATGCAAACCATGAAGATGTAGGTTACATCAAAACAAAAAGAACTGGAAAGTCGTGAAGCTTCCAGAGACTTTTTTTTCTTTCTGGATAAGCCCACACTTTTCAGAAAGTGATAAATAGTAAACATTTCAAAAGGACAGGAAAATGGTAATTCACCAAATGGTGACTGGGAATGTATGCATATGTGAATTCTTTTGTATAAATTGTGACTACAAAAACAGATATGCCACTCAATGGAAGAAGAATAAATTGAGTCTCTTCTGCTCCATTCCATTCCTAGTGTAGGCCTGTTTTGCCACATGAAGAAAAAGGAGTAACAGAGAAAAGAATTCTACTGGGGATTGAGAAACTCCCAAAAAAGGATTCTCAAAGTGACCAATGCAGAGTTTGAGGTGAGCTCCTCATGAACCCACTAGGTGACTCAAGTAGTTCTGACATGTCTGGTACACCCTTTGTTCAGAAAAGGAGTGTTTAGCAGTTGGTGAAGAAGTGGTTTGGCTTGTCACAAAATGTAAAACAACGCTAGCTAGATTTTGTTTTCCTTAAATTAATACTTAACAGAACACCATGATTGCAGTTCACTAGAAGTACAAGCGCTTTTCTGCAATTACAACTAATGTCAGAAGTATATGCTGTTACATTTCCTTTGCAGAGGGGCTGCTGTACTATGGAATAAAAAAAATCCCATTGAAGAAAATTTCTATGCATGTTGTGCAGCAGAGTAAGATTGTATTACAGACTGGGATTACTGATTTAACTGTCTTCTTTTTTCTCTCCCCAATACATCCCTGATACAGTTTAAGCTTAAATAGCTATATAAGTTCAAATGTATGTTTATAGGGTGAAATAACTGGGGGTTTTATGTTTCAGAAACAATGAGCTTGGAGATCAGCCATCTCTCACTAAAGCCTATAGGTTCAGGCTTAGGGAAATGGGTTTGACATTTTCCATTCTACATTTGTTAGCTGATTTTATTTTATAATCAAGATGCTGTACAAAGAAGATACCATCCGAATTGCTGATAAAGTTAGTACTGAATGTTGTATTACTAGAAATCTGGCTTGCTGGTCTCTGGATATATTCCAGGGATATTTGTTTTATATTATATGTGGTGGTAGCTTCTCAGAGGAAAAGAGTATGAATTAAGTAGGAACTATTTCTAAGGGGTCTACTTCTTAAACCCATTGGCACTGGCAAATGCAATCTATACAGTTTTCGAAGAAGTAAAAGTTTGCAGGCAATATTCAGGGCTGCAGTTAATCATTGGATTTCAGTGGCTTCAAGAAATTCCAAAGAACTCCAGTTCCTTGTAGATATGTGTGCTTATCACTACGAATGTGCAGGCATGTACAAGCTAAATAATGTCTACACAGAAAGTAGCATGTTACTTAATGTCCAGAACCAGTATCTATGGAAAACATGCTTTTCCATATGATTTTTAAAATGTATATAAAATACAGTTCTTGTTGGCCAGTAATAATATTTGGGCAAGGCCAAATCCCAGTGCAGTCTGGGTAAAAAACATCCAGCTACAGCCAAAAACAATGTACACAACAGTGTATAAAAACAAAACAGATAGTGGTATTGGCAGTGCACTGACCACTTTTCACAATTAAAAGAAATAATCACAGACAGTTGATTTGTCCAAAGTAAAGGCTTTTATCTTCAGTTATAATATATATACAATATAATACAGTGTGTGTGTGTGTGTGTGTGTGTGTGTGTACACCTCTCTGACTTATCATCAGCTTCAAAGTCTGCTTCACAGCTCCAAATTTAGCTCACACAGAGACAGCAATCAAAGACATTTCTGCTTCAACCATAATAACTCTCAACCAACCAAACATTGCAACTCTCAACTGTCACCTGTCAATCAAAATATGTTTCTGCTGTTTAAAGATATATTACACCAATAGTTCTCTCCCAAATACTATAATTATATGTTAGTGGTAGATTTGACCCCAAACTAGTAATGTTTATATTTTACTCCAGTACCTTATTTTGGCAAGATCAAAGCCTATGATGGCCTAGAGAATTGGTTGAGGCCATATTAGGCCTGAGTTTGCCCTGCTTTACAAAGGTCACTCTTCTGTCTGAAGTACTATTGAATCTAAGTACAATTCCAAAATAAAGAGCTATATAAAACAAAGGTAGAGCAAGAACTTTGAAGCTGCTATCAACAGTTTATGCCTGGACAAGGAACTCACCACACAAGTCATGGTCCTACCTAACATGTTGAAATGAATTGTATATTTGTATTTAAAATATACTTATTTTTAGATTTGCCTAAACAAATACAAAGATATATATTGAAATGTATCCTCCTTTGTATTTCCTCATTTTTAGCAATACCAAAAGTACTCACTCTAATCCCATTCACACACCCACAACATTTTTCTTTATATTCTGAGTTGAATGATTCTATTAGTCACCAGCCAGCATCCTTACCCTATATTGTGCCAAACACTATACATGATGTGATCTATAAATGCATCATTTTTTCTCTTTCATTCTGTTCTGCTCTATACTATGTGCATACTACCTCATACTATGTTAATCAAACAATTATCAGTTGAGTTGGTCACAAGATTCTTACCATCCAAGCCTCTCTCTAAGTTTTAGATTTTTTTAATTACTTGCTTTTGCTTGTTAACTCTACAATTACATTTTGTTTTAATTTTAATTTCCTACTGACAATTTTCATCCCACACTTCAATTTTATAAATGGGTCTGAGGGCTTGGGAGGGGGGAGAGAAATTCAGGTGGAAGATTCAAAAGTATTTTCAAGAGTATTTTCCCAAAAAAATTATTTGAACCTTCATGAAACAAGAATGGGAGAGTTGGAGATGATGATCTATTTGTTATGTGAAATGGTGCGTTTATGTGACAGTCAGGTTAGGGACATGGCTTCTGGTATGAGTGGCTAATGACAAACAAGCAGAGAATATTCAAAGCTGCAAGCTTTTCTGTGTTATAGTAATAACTTTTGTATAGAGTTTTATATAGAGTTCTACTTAGTTTTGTGGTACTTTGAGGCAGCCCACGGGCTAATCAATAAATATTGAATTGTGTTATAGTAATATGTACAATTCCTATGTTATTTGTAGCTCTGTGATTCTGTTGTAACTCAAACATGAAGCACCAAATGCTTATTTCCACTGGATCAAAAACTATCTGAGATGTTTGATTATCTGCATTTTTACTGCCTTAATGCCCCTCTGACAGAACCATGAAAAAAGTCAGCCTCAATGCATTTTGTGATCTGTTATGGATCCCGATAGTACAAAGATTAATGAAGCAATAGCCTCACTGAGTATTATGAAACTAGCACAATTGAAAATTCTATGTGGCCAAAGATGCTTCAACCATCGCTATTGGAAATTGGTCATAAAACTATGCAAATAGATCTTTGGGTTTTGGAAACCTCTTTAACATTTCTATTGTGTTTAAATACTTTGTGGGTAGCCTAAGTAGGCATTTTTTCCAATTTTAAAATGAGAAAAAAGAATATATGGCTTAGACATTACACCAAACACTCCTCATCATTTCAAAACGCAGAAACAAAGAGAAACAGATGTGTTTCCATCTCAGCTTTTTTTTGAAAAGTAACACTGTGAATAGCTACATGTTAAGTGAGATATCTGTATCTATTTACAGATATATAGAAATAGGCATAGATATAGCTTTAGATAGTGTATTTTTTACTCTAGAAATACAAGGTTGCTTAAAAAGTAAACGGAATAGTAATAATATAATTCAGGCCATAAACTCTGGGCAATGCCTGTTCTTTGAGACTGTTGGTTAGACTCAAAGAGAACTAGGTGCACTATACAGAAAGAAACAACAACAAAAATTACCAGGAAACCATGCTTTACATCCTGAAAGTATTGATTGACAATATTTACCAGGTAATATTGCTGGCTGAGGGTTACTACAAGTGAAATAAACTGTTGAAGAAGAGAAAAGATCCTTCAATGAATATATCCAAGAAAGCAAAGGGGAAAGAGGTTAATAGATGCATATAGAGAGAAAGTATTAAACTTCAAAGAAACAAAAAATGTATATAGAAAGGTAATTCTGAAAAATAATGTTAAAGCCTTGCAAAATGAACCACTATTATGGCCAGTACCTTAACATAATAGAAGAAAAAGCTGTGAAGGGGAACATCTGGAAATGGTTACAGAATGGGACACTGAAACAGAAACAAAATAATTTATATTTGCAGTTCAAGAACAGGTGTTACAGACACCCAGCATCAAGGCAAATATTTTTTTAAAAACAATTAACTATGGATCATCTGTATAAAGAGAAGGATGAAACTGCTGACCACTGTATTAGTTCTTGCTGGAAGACTGCAAATATTGAATGTAAGAAACACCATGGAGCCAAGTGGCTCCAATGATACACTGATATTTACGCAAAACACATGATTTGCAATCTGCAAAGAACTTGTAAGAACATAAGTCTGAACTAGTTGTCGAAAATCATGAATAAAAATTGCATGACATTTTAAAATTCAAAGTGGAAAACTATTAGAACATAATATGCTTGACATAACTCTGGTTGAGAAAAAGAAAGTTTGGATAATAAGTGTGGCAATCCATGAGGACAAAATACTTGGATACAGTTATGAAATATCAAGACCTACAAACTGAAATTCAGAGCCTCTGGAAAAAGAAAACAGGAGGCTGAGGCACATCCTTTGGCTCGGCTGGAAGACTTCCATTCAAACCAAAGGACGCGCCTCAGCACTGAATGGGAATGGCTTGGCACCGGGCAACAGAATGAGACCGTTTTGAGGACACTTTGGTGTGCAGTAAAATGCGTTTTTTCTCAGCCTAGTGAGGCCCCGAGCAGCCCCTTCCTGTGCCCATAACAAGGGGAAAAGGTACGAAGAGAATTAAAAATGGAACTCAAAGTAGAAAAAGAACAAGAAAAGGAAGGGAATAGAGGCAGATGGAATATGAGGAAGGTTAGGAGTAAAGAAAGATAGTAGAGATGTACAAGGGAGAGGAAGAAAGAGTAGAGGAGAAAGAGAATGTGAGAGGAAAAGAAAGAATAGGTAAGGAGGTTAATAGGTAAAGGGGTTGATGGAAAGTAGGAAGTTAGCAACAAGCCATTAAGTCAAATAAGAGACTAATGTTATGAGATTAGGGTGTATAACTATGGCCCGAGACAAATGGGCCCAAAGCACCATGCTGCCGCTGATATTAGGGTTCTGGAGCATGTAGCATGCGCATGCTCTGGAACCCTAGGACGTGCGGGCAGTGGCCTAATGGCAGCCTCCCATCCATACAGGGGCTGCCATTTTAATGTAAGAGATGCACAGCGTATAGACGTTGCTGTGCATCACTTCGTGACATGCATGCTGTTTTTCTGGGTTCTTTTTTGGGGCGGAGGGATGCTGTATTGTTTGGCAGCTGTGGTGTCCCTCTGTGGGAAAACAGGCTGCCACCAGCCCGGACTTTTGGGGGAGTCTGTTTCATGCCTAAGATTGTCAGATTGTAAGAATGTAAGATTCTGATATAATTATGTTAATTAGACAACTGTATGAATTATATGTATGTTTGTTTTAAATCTAAGTGTTCTTAACATTCAATGAACATTTTTGTAAAATAATCTTTATTGAAATTCTTCCCTAGAAATTACAGCAATATTTGTCTTTTTTTTTTAAGGTAAATTTGGTGGTTGCAAATTACAAAGGGTGGTGAAATTTTGATCTTTCAATTAATAGCTAAGTATCTTAAGTGCTGTTTTACTTCTCTACTTAAACCAATTGTTACTGTGGGCTTTAAGGGATTATAGTTTTAGAGGTGGTAGCTATTCCAACAACATGGGATGAGCAGACATTATAATTAATTATTTCATTGAATAGGGAGATACTGGAGTACTTTTCAAATAAAGCTACCACTCTTTAACTGATTAAAGGAATGAGCTTGCTGCCACATCTAAGAAACCCTTGTTTTTAGGAAGACTGGTGTCTGAAGCATATTACAACCTAACCAGAAGTACACAAAGATAAACAGCCCTCAATTATCTCAAACCCCAAATTTGAACATCTTATGCTTTTTTCCTGAGGCATAAAAATATTGAGTTGTTCTGGTTCATTGCATTGTGGTGAATCAATCTAGAATTATTCCCTGAAAAGAGAGAATTGCAGCTGACATGCTATTAACGCAAAGGATCATAGTCTCTTGATCAGCCCAACAATGTCTCCATGCAACAGATGGTGGGGGAATAATAATATGCTGTTCTTGTTGTAAGGGGAAAAGAAAGGAAAACAGGGAAGGATTTAATTTCTAGGAAGTGGAAAGCAGTAGAAAGTTGTATGATGAATATAGTCTAGGGAGAAAGAAATATAAAAATAATATATCCCCCTCCTCCCAAGGGCTGCCAGGCTCCTCATACTTCTTAATATCCCAGACAAACATCCACCCACTTTAAAAATGTGTATGAAAACTTAAGTTAATCACATTTGGAAAACACACACCCTCCTTTTAGCAGAAAATGATTCTGTTGCATCTCCTGCCTCAAAGACCTCTATGCCACATTAATCAACACTGCCAAAGTAAACCAAGTTCCAGTATGAAAATTAAAGTCAGAGCTAAGCTTCTGAAAAATAACAACAACAACAACTCCCAGCTGCCTGAAAAGATGGCCCCTAGAGTTGGATAAAAAAAGTTCTTGGGTGGTTTCTTGGCACCTAACTTGCATGACAGCTAAAACTCATGTTTAAAAAAAGAGCCAGAGAAAGAGAGAGTTGAGAGGGGGGTGGCCACTGGTATAGGTAGAAAGCTAACAATTGACAATGATGCATTTAAGTATTTTACGCCAGGGCTCAAGTCAAATTTCAAGTCTCTACCTTCATGTTGCATGTCAACTGCAAGATACTTTCAAGTTGAGTCTCAAGTTGAGTCTCATGTCTTACTGCTTTATCACACTAGGGGGGCAAACAGGATTTAAAAGAGAGTTAAACAAGATGTTGTGTAGTAAACATCAGGCATTTCCTGTTTAACTCTCATTTAACTCTTGTTTAAATCCTGTTTGCCCCCTAATGTGATAAAGCAGTACACAGTATTACACAGAATGAAGTGGTAATCCAAAATAGTAGCATTCCTTTCATTGTTGTGTTGTGCCTTCAATTTCTGACTTTTGGTGACCTAAAGGTGATTCCATCACCTTTCCTTAGCTCCCTCTGTTTTCCTAACTGCCTGGCTCCAGCCAGCAGACCTCTTTCTTCCCTCCTCCTCCACTCCATGGTCTGGCTTCTGGCCCCCCTCCCTTGCTTATTTTTCCCCTACCTCTTTGTCCCAAATTTCTTGGGGGGGGGGTCTCTTAAGAACAAGAGCAGCAGTGGCAGAAACAACAAAAACATTTCCAGTCTCACCCCAAATCGACAAACAAGCAACCAAAAGAGAGGGAAAGAAGAAGAAAAAAATAGTGAGGGGGGCCACCGAATGCACACACACACACACACACACACACAAGAACAAGGTGGCAACAGTTGAGGTGGGCTGAAGGTGGGAGTGAAAGAAGGAGGAATGTGTTATGTTACTGAGCCAATGCCAGCAAGGCAGTTGCTAAAAATATCTAAGGCTCGGTACATACCTGTAAAATGGTCCTGTGCAGCGGTGGCTTTTTTTCCTCCGCAGGGAAGCCGCAGCCACCAAACCGCGCAGCTTCCCTGTGGAGGAAAATGAACACACAAAAAGTGGGTTCTTTTTATGCTGTGGCGGCAGCATAACAAGTGTGCCACTGGCGCACTGGTTACGCAAGCGCTGTGTGGCACTGTGCGGATGCTATGCGGCGCTTGCGTAACAATGGTAGCGCCCATGTGTACAGGGCGCCGCCATTGTGATGCCCTTGTCACATGCTTAGGGTTGAGGGGCGTGTGGGCAGAGCGCCCCAAAGCAAACCTAGCACGTGATGAGGACGTCGCAAAGGGCCGGTCTGTACCAGCCCTAAGTCTCAAGACAAGTTAAATCAGACAGTCATTTATTACCAAGTCATTCGAAGTTGAGTCATTACAGTGACTTTAGTCCAACTTGAGTCTGAGCAAATGACTTGAGTTTACATTACTGACAACCAACCCCATTTCCTACATCACGACTCAAAAAGATCTCATACATAATTTTTATTTTTAAATAGGGATGCTCTGTCCCATCCCAAATAGGGAACTTAGGAATTAATGAGCTCCTCTTGCAGAGTAATGATATTCCTCCTTCAAACAATAGTCAATATAAAGTGGATGACAATGGGAAGAACAGAATGGTGTATCAGTCTTAGAGCTGATACTGTGCCAGTTTCATTCTTCTATTAGCTGTGGAAGGGTTTTGTACTGTATATAAAAAAATACAAGTTTCTCTTGTTACTCATGTGGATTTTTTTTTAAATGCGAATGTAATCAGTTATGCCCTTTTACCAACAACTTTAAATGGAATAGTTACAGAAATATCGCTATACTACAAATGTGTCTTCTCTGGTCTGTAGAAATAATCTGTATGGCAATTCTTTGGGTCATAGAATCATACAATCATAGAGTTGGAAGAGACCACAAGGGCCATCCAGTCCAACCCCCTGCCATGCAGGAACTCTCAATCAAAACATCCCCGACAGTGGGGAGTATTATACTGAAGCACAGAAATTGAGAGCTTAGAATCATTGAGCTACATTTATACTATCCTATATGTCAAAGTTGGCCTCACCATTAGAAAAAATGAAGCTGTTGCTTTGTGTGGCAGATACTGAGAGACAGTGAACAATGATAAAGAGGAAATGACTGTGTGTCCTTTACAGCTTATCCTGGCCTCCTTAAGGTAGATAGTTGCCCTCAGATATTCTTGAGGCTACTTCTTGATTGAAATAAGATCCAACAAGTGGACAAGTGGAGAATGCAATAGGTGTGCTATCTTGTCCTGTGTTTCAGCCAGCAGAATGTCTTGAACCAGCACTCCTGAAGATGATCATGTCTACTCACTTTACTCTACCATTTCTAGCAAGCTAAGTGTTTGGATTAAAACATTTTTGAAGAATATCGTTACTAGCTAGAGTCACACTGGGCCAAAAATATCATAAAGGCACCAGGGTCCATCTGATCTTAGAAGTTAAGCAGGATCTGCTCTGGTTAGTAATTGCATGGGAGTTGATCAATGAATACCAGGTTCTGTAGGCTGTATAAAGAGGAAGAAACTGGCAAAACCATCTCTAAGTATTCCTTGCCTGACTAACCCTATGAAATTTATGGGGTCCCCATAAGTTGGCAGGCAAGTTGAAGGCACATACACACAGAGTCACAGTGCTCAGTCTCCCTTGTGTGAGAAATATCTATTCAGACATTTAGGCCTAAGAGAAAGAAATCATCGTTAGGTTTACCATTTACCAAATCTGATGAAAACAATTGAATTGGCAGCATGGCCATGCACACGTGCTGCCATTGAGGATAACGGGACTTCAGGTCCCACAGTTTTCTGTATCCATGGAGGATCTAGAATGGATCCCCCACAGATATCAAGGTCCCACTGTATAAATTGAAGGGGTCCTTCCATTCCTATGCAGGCAGAAGAAAGAAGAAGGGACCCATAATTCTTTGACAGTTATACATTGGTAACTGGTTTATGTTCACAATCAATACATATCCAGTAGTGAAGGAAGTACACAGAGATTGTAAAATGCCAACAATCCACTGCAAGCAATGGTAGTATGTTCTCCTGTTAACCAGGACATAGCAGAATGACGTTTCTACCCCTGTCCCACTAGCAATCTCCACTGTGAGGAGTAATTGTGACAGGGATCTTTCCTCTGATTGACACACTGCTAGAGATTGCTGGTGGGAGGGTGTGGCAGCATCAGTGTACTGCAGCATAGTTGGCAGGAGAATAGTAGCTCCTGTAGCTTGCAATGACTGCTGCTGATAAATCAGGATTGGAGGGATCTGGCCAGAATACCCTACTTGGTTAAGCATATTTACCTAAGTAGCTTATCTAGAACTTGACCAATATATTTAAAACATTGTTGTTAATGCCTTCAAGTTGGCCTTGACCTATGGTGGCATTATGAATGAGACATCTCCAAGACACCCTGTCCAAAATAGTCCTGTTCATGGCCATGGCTACCTTGATTGAGTCTGTCCATCTGGATTGCATTCTTCCTCTTTTCCTCTTTTCCTGCTGCCCGCTACCTTATCTAGTGTGTCATGGCTTCTCATCATGACCAAAGTGTGACAGCCTCACACATTACAATGGAATTCAACTATTGAAAACATTAAAAACAAAATAAAGCATACAATTCAAACGGATAAAAGCAGTGATTTTTTTTTTAAAAAACCCACAAAAAAGTGCGGCATCATCTTAAAAAACGTTTCTTCTAAAAACTTCAGTTCTCAAAATCCTGTCAGAATAATTTTTTTTTTTTTAAATTGCTTGACAATGGTAGGAGAGCAATGTTGGAGGCATTTCCCCCTTCCTAGGAAGAAAGTTCCAAAGTCTTGGAGCAGACATTGAGAAGGCCTTACTATTTATGTCTGTAGAAATGGTGGAACTGAAAGAAGGGCTTCTCCTGAGCAGGGTCATATGATAGTCAGATAGTCTGGATATAATAATAATAATAATAATAATAATAATAATAATTTATATAAATATATAATCACAAGCAAAGTAATAAATATCAACCTAGGCAATGCTATGTAGTGGTCCTAATATTCCTATTGCAGCCCTACTAGCCTAAATTATTTACACACACAACTGTATTCCAGGATGTGTACATGAAGGTTAGTAAGATTGGCTAACCCATTAAAAATACACACAGTTAACCAAAAGCTCCTTAATCACCTAATAGCTTTGTCTGATGCCGCAAGTTATTGAATTTGGCACTAAATTGGTGTAAAACTGACAGGAGCACTGGTTTAACTGGTATGAAGCTTAAGATGCACATTATCATTATGTGCTGTGCTGATCCTTTCAAACCAATGAGAAGTATGTCATTGTGATCCATGTGATTTGGATGGAAAGTATACATTCCCAATATGAGCTGATGCACTCACAAATCATATGGAGGCCTTTTGCAAAGCCAACAGTTATAAAATTAGCTGATTCTCCACTTGATGCAAGAATCTCTATCTGGCTGTAAATGATGGCTCTTACTAATTCTAACCAAGACAAGCAATGCCTCTTACCTTATAAAATGAATCCCACTGTTGCTATCATCTCACAGTTATATCCAATGAAAGTGGTGTGTATGTTGTTGTCTCAGAAACACAAGATGAGTTAAATGTTCAATATTTTCTTATAAAATATTTAGGTTTATAAACAGTTGCAAAGTGGCTACTGTTTATATAATATGCACAGACAGCTGTGATCCCTATCATGAAAGACACCAACTAATGTATAAGCTCTTAGCAAGGAGCAAGGATTTTTTTAAAATTTAAAGATGCTTAGTGCCTGTGCCAGCTCCAGAAAAGTGGGTCTGTAAAAAGCACAATATGCATTTTCATATTTATAACATCCCAGTAAAACTTGCATGGTTTTACAACACTACTTGCATTCTTCTTTATTTATTGGAATGTGGAATTTTTAAAGAGAAATATGTAGTTAACTTGCTGTTACATGTCCTCACGTTGACTTCGGGATGAAACAGGTGGCCCGTTTTGGCCAGCTTGTGGCTGGCTTAGGGCAATGTCGTTTAGTTGCGCCACTCCCACAAGCCAGACAAAAGCCAGACCGGTGATTATATGCCGGCCAGCTTCTCTCCCACTTGGGGGTGTGGTGATTATACACCACTTACCCCAGAACAGGCTCTTCTGGAGAAAAAGCTAACTCTCTAGGAGAAGGGGTGGCTTTTTTCTGCACCCAAAAGGAATGGATATTATCTGCTCTTTTTTGGGGTGCAATCTAGCTGGATTGGGGCTGGGCACCTTTTTGCCCTGGCCATAATCCAGCTCTAAGCCACTCCTTTTCATCCATCTGTTTTGCCCCTAAGACTCATGGCAACCTTGAGAATGAGACATCTCCAAGTCACCCTGTCCTCAACTTCTCTGCTCAGGTCCTGCAGGCCCAGGCCTGTGTTCTCCAAGATCGAGTCTAGCCATCTGGCATGTGGTCTTCCTCTCTTTCTGCTGCCTTCCACCTTTCCAAGCAACATTGTATTTTTGTATTTTCTAGTGATTCGTTTTTCCTTATGATGTGGCCAAAGTACGATAGCCTCAATTAAAGTCATCCTGGCTTCCAGGGATAGTTCAGGCTTGATCTGTTCTACAACCCATATGTTTATCTTCTTGGCTGTCAATGGTATCCCCAGCTCTATTTTCTGGCACCACATCTAAATGAGGTGTTTTTTTCCTGTTGGCTTTCTAAACTGTCTGGCTCTCACATCTGTACATGGTGATGGGGAACAAAATCTCTTGGACTATACTCTCTTTTGTGATCAGACCTATGCCCTTCCCAGTCTTATTCTTATTTCTTGACTGCTGTCACAGTTACAATCAATATTTGATCCAAGGTATGAATCAATACTCTTTGATTATTTTAATAATAATAATAATAATAATAATAATAATAATAATAATAATAATAATAAT
>NW_024802943.1:40080-56170 GCF_019175285.1 Sceloporus undulatus
TTTATTTATATATCCCGCCTCTCCTTACGGCTCAAGGTGGGAGAACAGCACATATATAAAGTTACACATAGTTAAAATACATTCTCATTATACAAAGCAAAATTTAAAAACACATTAAAATACCTGTACATGTGCAATATCAAAATCTGATTCCTCATCAATTTCCGAGTGGAGTATCATCTTAAGCTGTTAATGCAGGTTTGGGGGGTAGGCTCACTGAAAGAGATCCGTCTTAATTGCTTTCTTAATGGCATCTAAGGTGGTAATGAGATGGATCTCCTCTGGCAAGCCATTCCACAATTTGGGAGCCATCACAGTGAATGCCCTATGGGAAGTAGATCTTAATCTAGTCTTTGGGCAGTCCAATAGGTTCTTCCCTGTAGTTCTGAGAGTGCGGGGCGGATTGTGTAGGGAAAGGCGTTCCTTCAAGTAACTTGGGCCCAAGCCATACAGGGCTTTAAAGGTAATGACCAACACTGCGCCTGGAAACTAATCAGCAGCTAGTGTAGAGATCTTAAGATTAGTGTTATATGGTCAATCCTACGTGTACCGGTGACCAGTCTGGCTGCTGCATTTTGTACTAACTGAAGTTTCCAAACCTGATAAAAAGGTAGCCCCATGTAGAGCACATTACAGAAGTCTAAACGAGAGATTATCAGTGCATGCACCACTGCTTCAAGGTCCTTTCGGTCCAGGTAGGGACGCAGTTGGCGTATCAACCAAAGTTGGTACCAGGCACTTTTGGCCATCGCATCTACTTGAGATGATAATTGTAGTGATGGATCCAGAAGAACCCCCAGACTGCACACTTTGTCCTTTAGGGGAAGTGTGACCCTGTCCAGGACTGGTTGACAAATCTCCATGCCTGGACTTGGGGAACGTATCGTGAGTATCTCCGTTTTCTCTGGATTCAGGCTGAGTTTGTTTTCCCTCATCCAGCCCATTACCAACTCAAGGCAGGTGTTCAGAGGAGAGAGGCCATCCTTAGTCACTGCAGCAGTCAGAGACATGGAGAAATAAATTTGGGTGTCATCAGCGTACTGATAACACCGCACCCCATGTCTTCGGGTAATCTCTCCCAGAGATTTCATGTAAATGTTAAACAGCATGGGGGACAAGATGGCACCCTGAGGGATGCCAGATGTCAGCTCTCTTTTGGAAGAACATGAGTCCCCCAGCATCACCGTCTGGAATCTGCCTGTGGGGTAGGAACGGAACCACTGGAGCGCAGTGCCTCCGACACCTAACTCCCTCAAGCATTCCAGAAGGATACCATGGTCGATGGTTTCGAAAGCCACTGAGATGTCCAAGAGCATCAACAAGGTCACACTTCCCCTGTCGATACCCAGGTGTCATGGGTGACTTCTTGTAGATCTTCTGTGATCATTTTTTTTTTAATGTTCAACAGTAATCCTACCTTGGCACTTTCCTCTTTGACCTTCTTCAGTAATTGCTTCAGGTCTTCGTTGCTTTATGCTAGTAATATTATGCCATCTGCATAGAATCATAAAATCATAGAGTTGCAAGACACCTCAAGGGCCATGAAGTCCAAGCCCCTGCCATGCAGTAATCTTAGGTTGTTAATGTTCCTTCCTCCATACTTCACTCCTTCTGAAAAATATAAACTGGACCAAACATGCCCCATTGAAAAAAAAATACTAATACTTTCCATCTCCTGATAATGTGCATTGAAGTAAATTCATGTTTACCTTCCATGTAACTATTTTCCATGAAAGAACAGTCTACAAACTCTTTCCAAAGGATACATGACAGTGAGAATAATTAGATATATATCTAAATATGATGACATGAACTTAATTATCAGTAATTGCTGATCTACAAAATTCTGTTCTAAATACAGTACACTGTGCCCTTTGTTTACACGGGGGATCCTGCTCCGGACTCCCCCACATAAAATAAATAATGCATATGCTCAAGCCACATTTAAATGAATGGGGCTTGTGCATGCGGCAGCGTGGCGGCGCAACCCCCATTCTCCCCTATGGGAAGCACCACCCCTTTCTCCCCACGTGGCTTTCAGTGTGTGCTGAAAGCAGCATAAAGTGCGCCTGCATATGATGCGGGTGCACTGTACTTTCTTCTGTTTTAATATCCAGGCCATTAGCTATTGGATTTAGGACTTAAACATGGTCAGAGAAGGATTATAGCTATTCTCTGATTCTTTATCATAATCACAGACAAGGTCCAAATTGGTACCAGCAGTTAAAAATCAAGAAAGGAATCTTAGGGTTCTGGTGGACAGCTCAAAGAAAGTGTGAGGTAATGCTATACTTTGCTCTTGTCATCCAACCTCTTAAAAACTTTTGCTCCTCTTCTAGTATATATCAGCCTAAGCATTAAAATCTGGTGAGCAGGGAGAGCTTTTCTGTGTCCTACTATATGGAGACACAGAAGAGGGCTTACTCCATGAAGGCCCAACTGCAGCCAGCAATGACTTCATTTCAATTACAAGTTAAAACTGGTCACCCAAGAATTTAAGGCAAAACAATAATAATTAAATTTTGGTCTGTTGAGTGGAGAGGCAGCATCACTAGACAAAACTGAAATATCCTCCACCTTCAGTTAATTTGGTACAACCAGAGCAAAAGCCTTGGCTTCTCCATAACCTATCTAACATCTTTAAAATATGAAAGCTCATGCTGCCAACTTCTTTATTTAAATTAGTTTCAAATGTGCTACAAGATCTCTCGACATACTGATTTTATACACTAATATGGCTATATCTGTGAATTCTACCACTATGTTTAACATATGTTGCAAAAAGATGGGTAACACAACTGTCTTTTCTATCCAGACAGGTATATAATAAAGTTGGTATTTTTGTTGTTAACCTGGGGATTACTGTCCTAGGAAATAATGAGATTGGACACATTAATTAATACTAATTAATTATTTAATATATGATTAACTGTAAACTGCCAGTGCAGCTTTACCCAAAGCAGGGGACCAGTCCCAAACCTCCTTCTTGGCCAACCCTGAGTGAAGCACCCCAAGCCCTGAGAGTAATCCATTCAAATTGGATTATTGTTCAACTGGGATGATCAACTGGAAAGTCCTCTCAGCAAGCTACAACTCTCCCACATCCTATGAATTATAGTGAGGGTATGCCCTTGGCCAGTCCTAAGGGAACTCTTGTTCTTCACTGCTTGAGTCCCACAACCAAAAGGTGCAGTTCAGTGAGTTCATTTCACCTAAACAATGCAAAGAGGAGCTCACTGGATTCTTCTTCTTAACTCCCACGCCACTTTCCTAGGGACATAAAGATATAGGACAAGGTAAGAAAGAAAGAAAGGAAGGAAGGAAGGAAGGAAGGAAGAAAATAGAAAGGGGAAAAATCTTACCTGGCCTTAACAAGACCAGCCAAAGCCTGCACACCACTCAGAACAGATCAAATCTGGAACAAATCTGGAACACTGTGAGAACAGGGCTGGCTTAAATAGGCTCTTCTCTTCCTACCCCATGCGTTATTGTCATAGTGTCATAATGCCATGACACATTGCCTTTTATGCTGGCTTCCCTCGTGGGCCAGCAAAGACATCCCCTCCCCAAATCTGTACTTGTGCTGCATAGGAACATGAATGATTTCTGGAGATTAAACCTGGGGGGTTATTAACATGATGAAAATAATCCAAGATGTATTCAGGATGAATCTTTGTTGTTCACACACATCCCATATGCACTCAATTTTTTTTGGGGGGGGGGCTGCCAAGAACACCACTTACCCTCAAGGTTTTACAAAAGATTTACATCCTCAGCTGCTTGAACAATGATGTGAATAGACCTGAATAGACTTGGGATAAAACTCTCCATGATTTAAACTGGTTTTGAATGACTTCACATCATCAACAGCCCTTGTGGCCAAGAAAGTGCCGCCTCTTCCCCAGTGAAACAGCCACTGCTGGGGAGAAAATAGGGAAGAGAGAGGAAAAGTGGGGGGGAGAAACAGGGATGCCACCGCCCCCCTCTGTCCGACTGAGGGTTGCCAGTGGGCGCATGGAAAAAGGAAGGGTGCCCATATGTGTGAGCAACTGAACTCACAGAGATATGGAGCAATGTTCCCAGAAAGATGTACTTCTATGGTGTGAATAACAAACCTGGAATGTATGAGAGAGGTTATTCGTATTGTCCTGGTTAAAAAAAAAAGATGTGTGAATGAGGCTCTGGTACCGTTTGGTGCAAAGCTATGCTTTGTCCCTGAGCCATGGGCCCTTCCTGCTCATCATGATTACTTTTTATTAGTATTTTTCCTTGGGCAAAATTGAATACTTTTAAAAGGAAAATTAGAAATTTTGTAAGAGAAAATAGGCAGATGAGGAGGAATATTCAGATGTGAATGGATGTTCCCACATTTGCTAAATCTCACCATTTGGAATTTACTTCCTTCCCCCTCTCCCCATATTCCCCCTTTATTTCTGCTCTCAAGGGCAAATACAACTAAAGAACAGGTTATATAACTTACTAGTGGCTCACTTAAAAAACAGAAGCAGAAAAGAGGAAATATAAAGTAATACCTTCCCTTTAGCTGACTTATCCCTGCAGATCTTTTCTACACCTTGCACTATCCTGATCAGGTCCCATAAATAATTGTTCTGCTCCTAGATTCCAGTCTTTAGTTATAGCCGCAGGTTGACAGTCAGGGTCAAGAAAAAGAAGGGAAATCTATTGTGTTAGAATCTTCTTGGCATCAGTGGGGTAGTGAATCTACTCTGGATTTTAGTCTGAACTTTAAAAGTGCTGTCCAGGGTGCTGAGCCTATTGTGTAAATAGTTTTGGGTACCATGCTTGCTTTTAAATATTATTTATATGAAAGCCATCAGCTGCCAGGAGCCACTGCTACTTGCAAACCACTTAATGTCAAATTTAGTACTCATGAAGCATGAGATCTTGGAAAATATAGTAATGACATAAGGTGAAAATGATGATGTGGTTGTGTGAGTCCTGTCAAGATCCAGGCAGCTGAGAGAACATATCAGGTAGCATAATATGGCTCTCTCACTAACTTCTCTAACTTTCTAACTTAACTAACTTTCTATATGTTTAAACAATACCACATCAGTTGTGTTGAAAAAAAAATGATGTGCACAAGTGAGCTGCAGAGTTGTGAGAGTAGGTAACTAGAGGGAATTTATGGGAACAAGAAAGAGGGCAGAACTAGCACAAATTTGGAATCCATAGCATGGATCTTGAAATCCAGATCTGTGCATCTATGTAATTCTTTATCTAGCCTGAAACATGATGTATTTTTTTGAATAAAATATCCTGGGGGAGGGGCTTACGGACTATATACTACACAGATTTTCGGTTCTCTGATTTTTGTTTTGAGGAAAGAAGAAGCCTTAAAGCTGCTACTTAAGTAAATAGGTTCTTTTAGAGAGTATCAGTGTCATTGGACACGACCTTCACCTTGCCTTATTTGCATAGTAAATTAAACACCCAAACACAGGAAAATTGAAGAGGTTTCATTTTTCAGGCACAAGAGCTTTGCTAAGGAAGAATAAGCATGTATTTTTTAAAAAACAAAACAAAACACTCACCTTCAAATAAAATGAAATTAGATGAACACCGTTGAAATGTTCTTTTCCTTTTCCCATTTAATTTAATTTAATGAAGGATGCTAGTTAGTGGTGCCTGTAATGGACTGTTGTGGTAACTCATCATGGCCAATGAAATTCAGATCTAATCAGATGGAAACGTATCAAGAGGTTGCCCCAGCAATCATGAGGAGGCTGAATTTATATAAAAGGAAGGGAGAGAGGGAAGGAGAGAAGGATGGATGGAGGGAATATTTATTTATTATCCCACCTTTCTCCCAACATGGGATGCAAGATGGCATACAACCTTCTAAAAACACAATAAAACTAAAATAAAATACAAAAATAAAATCACAATTAAATCAATTTCTATTTAAAAACAGAAGTTAAAAGTACAGATTCAAAAGATTATTTTTTTTAAAATGTGATTAATTAGAAACAACACCCCCTCTCATTAAAAGCTCTGTCTGGGGGACCAAACTCATCCACCTTCATTCCACCTTGATGGAATGAAACTCATTTCATTCCATCAAATGAAATACATGCAAAGTAACAGTGTGAAAGGGGATGTGGTGGCTTAGTGGTTAAGACACCAATTTTGATGATCAGAAGATCAGAAGGTTGGCAGTTCAAGGCCTGAGTGCTGCATGATGGAGTGAGCTCCTGTCACTAGTCCCAGCTTCTGCCAGCCTAGCAGTTCAAAAGCATGCAAATGCAAGTAGATAAATAGGTACCACTTCAGTGGGAAAGTAAAAGTGTTCAGTGCAGTCATGATGGCCACACAATCACCAGACCAGTCCTTGGACAAAGCTGGCTCTTTGGCTTAAAAACAGAGATGAGCACTGCCCATACAGTCGATTATGACTAGACATTCAACTTTATCATTTTAACAATGTGTAGTCACCTTTTCAAGTCTCCCTGCTTCCTTGCCCTCTTTCTTGTTCCCATAAATTCCCTCTAGTTACTGCCTCTCACAACTCTGCAGCTCACTAGTTTTTGCTTGGATTCAATGGGTTCAATGGTCTTCTGTTGGTCCAAACCTCCTATACTGTCTGAAGGTCAGATATAATTTGTGCTCCAGAATTCCCATGTCAATACATAGCTCGGTGCACATCCAAAAAATTTGCACACTTAAAAAGTTAAAAAGTCTGCATAGAAAAATGGCTATGTTGCACACGAACATAAAACATCTAATGATCATGATTTAGGCAGTGGGAAAAGGTGTACAAAGAGTATGTAAAATGTAAAACATGTGCACAAATATACAGACATTTTTAAAAGCCAAGAAAGAAATGGATCTCATACTGTAGAAAAAGGATGAAAAATGAAAGTGGATGTGGATCAGACAAGGGAGGACATACACAAATTTACATTTTGTAGATGTGTACATCCCTACTTCTAAAGAAGTCATCAGCGGAGATGGATGCAAAGTTTATATAATAATAATATGGAATGCAAACTCTTTCAGATTGAAAGGCCTCGGGCCAATACAATAGATACCCAAGAGCTCCAAAGTTTAGTTTGAATCTACCTTTTACCATTTTCTTCATATTCATCTGCCAAAATTCCTTCCTTTGGACCAATCTCCCCTTCCTTTCTTGCTGCCATACCCCTTCTTATCAAATTATAAATTCTGTTTTCAGGACTTACTTGTGAGTCTACTACAAAACTCTTAACTATAACATTTATTGGCATGTTTTGTTTACAACACAACACAATATGAACCAGGTATTTAAAACCATTTTTGAAAAGTTTTATGACATTTTTGTGCCCATGACTTTCCCATTTGTTTTCATTTGCTGTGTGTTGCTTTGGTGGATCAAAAGACAACAAATAAAGAAAGCTGAAGTCCTCTCTCATGGAGAAAATGAACAAAGATGTCTGCTCTTCCAAAGCACTTACAAAAGTCTTTGTACATTTAGAAAGAGAACATCAAGGGGAAAGTGAAAGAAGTAAATTTCTCTGCTTGGCATATTTCCATGACACAGAAGTCAAACTGTATCAAAGAGTTAAAGAAAAGGTGGACTTGGTTAGGCTCCTCACCCCAACTCCCTCCAAATTTGCTAGGCTAAGCTGTTACCCTGCCTGTTACTCCCCCTACGACTGTACCTAGGTGCAGCTTGGAATCCCAGTTCATAGTAGCAATCTGAATAAGTAAAAACCATGGGCATGTACAGCTAGCTTACTTGATGAATGAGTGATGAGCAACATCTGTCTGTGGTGTGAATGTACATGGCAGAGCACATATGCCACTGTGTTTCAAATGTACTGTGCCTCTTACACATTGAGGACAAACATGAACCAAGAACAAATGTCTCCCAAAAGAAAAATCTTTATATTGCACAAGAAACTGCTGTGTTTGCCCACGCAGAAGCTCCTATCAGACACAGGGGCAAAACAGAACAACAAACCTTTAAAATGGAAACATTAGTAGTCTGCCAATTCAGTTCTCCAATGACTGGGGGGATACATAAGTACTGGTTTAGAGTTTGGAGACTTTACTTTTTGATGACTACTTATAGGTCAGTGGGATTTGGGAGTATTTTGTGAATTGGAGTTCAAAAAAGGATTTCCCCCATCCAGGATTTTGGAATAATTGTTTGTTTTTATAATGCTATTAATTCTCCTATGTAATTTAAAGAAAATATAATTTAATGTCTCCTTGCTGTTTCTTTCTGCATACATGAACAGGAAAAAGCATTTTGAGAACATACGAGGACAAGACAGGCAAACTGAAATGTGAAGAAGCATAATAAGAAGATCTGGTGCAGACATTAGCTACTGCTTGGCACTTTCCGCAGACACTCACTTCATTACTTTCCACTATGAGATACAATCTTTTTTAAAACAATCTTTTTTATTTTATATGTTGCATATCTTCTAGGAAAGGGAGAAGAACTAATACTAAGATATGCAGAAGGCATCATCATCAAGCTAGCATCTTTTTACTGTTCAAAGCATCATTTTCTTTTCTCTGATAGTGGCTGAATTTTATGGAAAGCTCTGTATTACTGTTGTTGCTGTTATTGTTATCCTTATCAGTAGACTCCATTTCCTGACACTTTCCACCAATAATAATAATAATAATAATAATAATAATAATAATAATAGATTTATTTCTAGCCCGCCCAATCATGAAGAATCTGGGCGGGTTACAACAATAAAATACAGCAATAAAAATATCCATCATTCAATCACCTTTAAAACCATTAAAACTAATAACAGCAATAACCCCAAAGACATCCCTTAATTCCACTCTTCTCCTTTATGCTGTTGTAATTGTAATGTAATGGATGTCTTTGGGGTTATTGCTGTTATTAGTTTTAATGGTTTTAAAGGTGATTGAATGATGGATATTTTTATTGCTGTATTTTATTGTTTAATGTGGGGGGATTTCTCTTATTGGATTTGCTGTATCATATTTTAACTGATTGTAAACCACTGTGATCATTGGAATAGCAGTATACAAATAAAGATTCATTCATTCATTCATTCATTAAAAACATTAAAAACATTGAACAAACAAAAAATAGGCAGAAACATTGGCGGGGGAAATAGACAGATGAGGGGACAAATATCTCTATAACTGGGGAGGGTAACTAAGTTGGAAAGGAATATAGGACAGTGCACATTCTAGTCCACTCACCTTAATCCTCAAAAGAATCCTGTGAGGGGTTAAGACAGAAAATAGCCTAAAGCCACCCATTACCATTTGGTAGTTAGATGGTCAGCACAGGAAGAGGATATTAAGAGGTCCTGGCTATGTTTGCCCCATGTTCTTTGCTAAACTAGCCAGCTGACTTAAGCATCATGAAGAACACAATATCTTTCCTAATGTCAAAGTAAAATAAAGTTACCAGCCCAATCAGCTTGTATATGATGAATATGGAACACAAGAGCTCATATTTCTCTTTAAGCACTGCAACTTGAATGGTGATTTTTGCTTACTGATCCATAACATGAGCAGCCATGTTTACATGTTATAGAAGCACTAGTCTACACATTTTGGAAAAATGCAACATATAATCCCCCACATACTTCTGGATTATAGATACACATCTATAGCAGGAACAGGAAATCAATGGCATTCCAGATGTCACTGGACTAAAACCCTAGTTGTCTATGACCCTTAAGTAAGTTATCTGAGACTAATGGGAGGTGAAGTACACCAGTTTCTAAGGCCACTAAGCCATAGGAAGTGTAGACTGTTCTTAACATTTAAATCAGTAATTGCCAAAATTAATTTACACATAAATCTGTAATTCTAGATTATGAATCCATAACTGCAATGGAGGATGCCAGCCTCCTCCTCCATCACTGAGCCCTTTTCCAATGGGGAGGGATACTCTGTTTCATATTTCATGAATATCTAAATTTTCCCTCTCTGTTTATTGGTAGTTCTTTATTCTTTTCATCCCACCAATGAGGAGATTGGAAGAAGACACTGTTTCTTTAAATAACAATGAAGAGCTTAACTGTATAGGTAGGTTGAGTTTGAAAAGTATTCTCTCCCCATTTGACTCTCACACCCCCACATCCATAACTAAGTGTGGGAGAGGAAAATATAATAGGTTCACATTCAAATAAGAGTGTTTTTCTCTCTGTGTTTCTCATTCTTTCTCTGTCTCTTGCCATGTTGCCAGGAAAAGGCTTTTTGACAAGCCAATAATAGAGCCTTGAGGGAATGAATGTGGCACCATTATTTACAGGTCCAAACTTTTGATAGTCTGATCATTAGATTTCGCCCTTAAGGTCATTTTGCAACCACTATTTGGTATGAACTTTTTTTTCACCCTCCAAAAATTATTATTTCTCTATTTCTGGGTTTTCAAGTTGAAAGAACTTTCTTCATACAGGCAATTGACTTATGTGGAAATTGCTCAAGAACTTGTCTTTATATAAAAGGCAGGTAGCTGTCATCAGGAGACACTTGTAAGTTGTGCCGTCTCCTTTTTAAAATGGCAATTGAATCTGAAAGTTCAGAGAGTGAAATTCACCCCTGGGTCTTTGGCTGTGCCCCAGACATGGTGTATGGCTACATGTATCATGCTAGCAGTCAATATTTTTCAGGGCAAATTTTCCAAGCTATTTTAAGAACATGTCAAACCCTCTCCCAAAGAGTCTATAAATCATATAATTAAATAACCAACTGAAAGGAGACAGGATGAGAGTGGGAGACATTGGCTTTCCCCACGTCTAAAATGAAGCAGGAGGAAAGGCAAGCATTGGAGATAGTCTGCAAGAGAGTTTCTAATGCTAAGTTTCAGAAACAGAATCAACCTGTGTTCAAGCATTCCATTCCATTCCATCATAAGCCTATTCTTTGTCTGTGGTATGCAGCTATCACAGGGTTAGAGATAGTGTCACTCTGCATCTGGCTATGGAGACATAGTCAGATGTCTCTTCAGTTCCCACCAGCAATAGTCTGGCAGACAGTGGTGTTGCTACTGCAATACAATGGTGAGTTATGTATGCTGACCAGAAAGCCATAGTATAGTTCCACATGTAAAACTCTTACACTATGTTTGTCAATGTAGAATTTCAGCCCAAGTTCTGCCCCTCTGCACTCCAGTATGCCTAGTTTTTAAATAACATATTGGTTTTAAATGAATGCTTACTTCTTAATGTATACTCTATTTCAGTTCTTAGATTGGGGATGGGCAAAATACAGTCCCAGGACTACATGCAGCTCCTAAGCCTTTTTCTGAGGCCATTGAATTTGTCAGACCAGACACTGTCACTGGCATTGTATATGTGCTACTTAACTACTGTGATTGCATAGCTAAGTAGCATCTTCTGGCCTGAATCCCCAAACCTACTTTAGTAAGCATTGGCCACGCAAAGAGAGGGGAATCCATTTTACTGGATCCATTTTACCCAATTTTTTTCATTGGGGTGTGAGCAGATGATGTTGCCACCCCCTTACACCAGCCAGAAAAATGTTATCACATGATGTTGTGTCAGTTCTGCTGGATCTTTGCATTACATCCATTCTTGGAGCACACCTGTTAATTGAAGGGTAAAATCCATCTATGCAACAAGGAAGTGCAACAGAGGACCTAGCAGCCTTGCTGGCATGTGGGAAAGGGTTGACCCCAATTGACAACAGAATGGATTCCATTCTCTTCTCACAGCTGATGCCTGAAATAGGTCAAGTGGCAGGACAAATGTGATTGTGGCAGTAGGGACTGTGCAGGGACTGTGAATACAAATCTGCTATGGATGTATAACTTCAGGTTATACATCCACAAGTCTGATCCTGAATTCTGGCCCATGTTTTTGGGAAATTTTCAAGGGTGGCAAATTATTTTTAAGCAGGTTTTATCTCCTCCTTGATTCAACTTTTTAAAATACATATATGTTTTCAGAACCAGAGATGAATTTCTGCACCTTTTTATTTAGGGAAAGGTGTTGCATTTCTGGTAGTTAGTGGGACTTGTCGTAGGTCACAGAACATAAAACAAACATCATCTGAACCTGCTGCAGTTGCTCAGATTGCCTTAAATTATTAGTTACTGATCGTATCACAAGGACTGAGCAATGCTGCAGCTGTGTGAACGTTGGCATGAGACACACACGATGCCTTGTGCAGATAACATCTGAGAGCTTTAGGTGTGTTTTACTATCTTGCATTTTATTGTCCCACACTTTATTGTGTAAATTGTCCTTAACCATTTTATAACCAGCCTCTTTGAGATCTTTTAATATCACAACACTTTAATTATTTCAGCGTTTTATTGCTTTTATGCTCAGCATTTCCATTCTTTCATTTTTTTTTAATTGTTATGACTTTTTTTGGACTGAGGTGCATACCTGAGGGCTATCAGGTGGTAAATCATACATCCCTAAGAGTGAGTCCACATGATTGCTCCAGAGACTGTTGCAGGCAATTGCTCTGGAGCTATATCTGGCAATACACCTTTCTTAACATAGCAATGCTGCAGCTAAAAAACTACAAACCCATGACAACTAGGCTTCAAATATCTTGCTCTGAGGAGATCCCAGAACTAGGCATTGTAGGTGGGTTGCCCAGAATGCTATCTGCTTCAGTAGATGGAGGTATTTTGGCCTGGTGAGCTCTCGGAAACACCAACTGGTACTATTTTGCCATGAACTCCTATATGGAGTGTGTCCTCCACAACTAGGCAAATGAGTTTCAAAATCTTTGTATCATTATGGTCAAATGTTAACAGTTATCCAGTTAATAGGCATTTATTAGGCTTTGATAACAGTTTCATTTTAGCTTGGCAGGTTAAGGTTGGAAAAAGATATGCATCTTGCAATGAAACAGGGGATCAAACTTTCCTATAAGCAACCTACTCATACAATTCACCCTTCCCATCCATGGGGGTTCTTTTCCAGGGAACCTGTGGATGGTGGGGGGAAAAGCATGCTCAAGTCCAATATAGTCCATGGGCAGTGACATGCACACAGCTATGTACATGTGCCACCATTGACAATAAAGGGGCAGGGTAATCCACAGATGCTCAAGTCTGTGAATGGCTAAACTCACACATTTCAATTTCTTTTATTTGCTTCTTCACTATATGTCTCTTGGAACAGGTACTCCCCTGTTCCATTGCAAGATGCATATCTTTTCCCAGCCTTAAAACCTAAAACGGAACTATTTATCAAATCTTAGTATAGATCTATTAACTGGATAGCTGTTAACATTTGATCATGATGATAGAAAGAAAAAATAAAAGATGGAAATACATCTTTCATTGGCAGCATCCTGTGCTGGGGTTGCACCCCAGCTCAGGGAAACCATTGCCAGCTACAGGAATCTTGAATGCTGGATATGAAATAGCCAGGGTACAATTACTTGTTTAGGGGCCCAATTCCACCACTTACTGTGAGGGGAAGCTACATCTCATCAGCATAAGGACCTTGATGCTTTTGTGCTATAGACATAATGTATTACCAATGAACTTTACCTGGTGTCAGTAATGTGTTCAATATTCAGTACTGGTGTCTTGGGGAGGCCTAGAATTGCAGCCACTTCCATCACAGAACACCTTCTCTTTTCATTTTCAGACAGAAGTTAAGAACAAGGGTGATGGTGGCATTTTACACTTGCCTTAGGTCAAGCAATGAGGGAGATTTGTTGCTGTTTTTCTCTTACTGTACTTTATTTAAACCATGTCCAGATCTTCTCTCCTCTCCATTTAAACTGCAGCACTTTGAGGCCAGTGTTTGTATGTGGAGGTATTTCTATCTGATTCATCTCAAACAATCACCACCTCTGCTCTTTTGCTCCCAATGATCCCTAAAACTACTATAGTATAAATAGCTGAGTGAGAGTTCTCCATACAATCATCAATGAAGTGATTCTAAACACACACATTTGGTTAAAAGAAAAAACCCAGATGGTATTTGGAGCTCTGTGCCTGCACATGTGGGCACAGAGGCCATTCACAAACCTCTTATTCTCACTCTCCCATGACTTTAGGCTAGGAATGTCCTGAGTTGTTAATTAACTGAAACACTTCCCTTCAATCCTCCCACTTCAGAATCAAAGCCCCTGAAGTCAAGATAAAAATCATCTCTAGACTGTTGCAAAAATTCAAGTTTATCATAAGAAAAATTATCCCCAAATGGGCTTGAGGCTTGCACAAGAAATGTGAAAAGGATATTGCTGTCACCGCTATTGACCATAACTCTGTGTTAAGTATAGATCATAGGTAGTGTCTTCCTTGAATCAACAGCAGCAGACTCATAGGGGCCATTCACACTACCTTTTAAACTGGTTTTGAAATCGATTCTTCCAGGTGAAGTTCATATTGGGCCCAATTCTTTCACAATCCATGTCAAGGCTTGCACAAGGAAATGCCCCTTACCGCGGGTTATCAGGAATCGGGCTAAAATCCGTCTTTTCTGAAAAGACCCAAGTTCCGCAAAATATGAACTTGCCCTCGATCATGATTGGGGAAAATTCAGGGAGGGATTAAGGTCAGAGGGTGGGCAGAGGTCAGAGCATTCCCTCCCTTCATCCAAGGGGAGGGGGAGGGGGAGGGGGAGGAGGAGGAGGAGGAGGAGGAAAGAGCCGAAGGAAAAAGGGGGATCTGGATGCAAAGGGTGACAGGAGGCAAAAAGGGGGTGACTGACGGGGTCAATTCAGGGCAGGTCAGGGCGCTACAGCAAGGGAATCCTCTGCTATCCAGTAGAGACCTTTTTCCTTTGGATTTTAATTTTTTAAAATTATTTTTGGCAAAAAATGTGCATGTTTTTTGCTAAAGATATATATATATATATAGATATATAGATATATTGTGAGCAGGAGGAAGGGTCAATTCAGGGCAGGTCAGGGCGCTACAGCAAGGGAAGCCTCTGCTATCCGGCAGAGACCTTTTTCCTTTGGATTTTTTTAAAAAAATATTTTTGGCTGTCTATGTGCATATTCTTTCCTTTGGAATGACTGCTGCAATGCAAATGAATGTTACAATTCGGATATAATGTTGCAACTTGGCAAATTGATACAGCTTTTGCTACTGTCTCTAAGGAATTCAGGGGTGGCCTAGGGAAAGCAAAAAAAAAGCATCCTTTTCTGGCATTCTGAGGTGAGGAATTAATGTTGTTGTTGTTGTTGTTGTTGTTACCTGTGTATGAAGCATTCTGGGGTGCCAAGGGAGTGGGATACAGGCTACAGAGATGGCACTAGCTTTCATTTTGGGGTTGAAAATGGGGCCAAGGGCAGATCATAACCTACAACACTGACCCAAATGCCCACAACACACACACACACACCAGAGGTTTTAAAATTTGACAAGTGGTGCCTGGTCCTTTAAAAAAAGGAGGGGTGGAAAGCACACTTCTGATGCCCCTATCAGTGCTGGAAACGTCACCTATGACCATCGCGGAACTAACTTTGATTGACAGCCAGGCACCTTCCCCTTAAACCCAAATTCTCTAAGAGGGCATTTGTGTTAAAATGCCCCTGATTGGTAGTCAGCACTTGCTTCCGGAGAGATTCGGGAGCCCCCCCCCCCCCAAATTTGACCAGTTCGTTCCAGAGCAATGCCACCAGTGTGAATGAGGCCATAGTGAGAGAGTGGGATTGCAGACCTGTATACACTTTCCTCCATTGAACTCAACAGAGATTACTACTGACTAGACTGTTGGGAAATAGATGTGACAGTTGTGGAACTCTCGAGCAAAGTAGTTGATTGGGAAGACAGAAGCTGACCAACAGTAAGTCCACAACCACTTCCTACAGAGCCTAACAAAGAGAGAAATAAGCTATGGACTTTATTAGGGGTAGAAAAATGGAATTTCAACAGGATAAAAACATCTTTGGCTGCTACCTATTACACGATGTTTTTTGTCAGTTCTGCTTCTTCTTTGCATTCCATCCATTTCTGGAGCACATCTTTTCATTGATGGGTATAATCCACCAGTGCTTCTCAATCATTCTGCTTTTCCTTTCTGGATTTCCATGCAATAAGTACTTCCCACTGCAGTTCCACTTCTCAAGCAGTCATAATAATAATAATAATAATAATAATAATAATAATAATAATAATAATAATAATAATAAT